>NC_050189.1:15787665-15800165 GCF_008315115.2 Sander lucioperca
TTAAAGTCACTATTTCCTTATGTTAGTTTGATAGAAAGTGAACAGCTGAACTGTTCTGTGTTCTCCTCTAACAGATGTTTCTAGAGATGGAGACATAGAAGAGCAGCTGTACCTCTCTTCCTGTTTGATTTCTTGTCTCTGATCACTA
The DNA here is from genome assembly GCF_008315115.2 of Sander lucioperca. Classification (NCBI taxonomy): domain Eukaryota; kingdom Metazoa; phylum Chordata; class Actinopteri; order Perciformes; family Percidae; genus Sander; species Sander lucioperca. Next base: position 15,787,814 of record NC_050189.1, read on the forward strand.
TTTGTCCGTTGTCTTCTGTTCTCACTCCGGAGTAGATTGCAGCAGGATCACTCTCTGGAAGAGAAATTACATTGATTATTTAACTTTTACTACTATCAATAATACTATTTTATTATATCTTTTAATGGGACAACACTGAAGAAATTACACTTTGCTACAATGTAAAGTATTAAGTGTACAGCTTGTATAAACAGTGTAAATGTGCTGTCCCCTCATAATAACTCAATACACAGCCATTAATGTCTAAACCGCTGGCAACAAAAGTGAGTACACCCCTATGTTAAATTCCCATAGAGGCAGACAGATTTTTATTTTTAAAGGCCAGTTATTTCATGGATCCAGGATACTAGGCATCCTGATAAAGTTCCCTTGGCCTTTGGAATTAAAATACCCCCACATCATCACATACCCTTCACCATACCCCCACATCATCACATACCCTTCACCATACCCCCACATCATCACATACCCTTCACCATACCCCCACATCATCACATACCCTTCACCATACCCCCACATCATCACATACCCTTCACCATACCCCCACATCATCACATACCCTTCACCATACCTGGAGATTGGCATGGGGTACTTTCTATAAAGTCATCTCTCAATGCAAATCAAACCAGCTATTAGGCTAACTGACATAAAACCATGCCAATCTCTTAATGTTGTCCCATTAAAATATATAATGAAATATTTACTAAAATGTGAGGGGTGTACTCACTTTTGTGCGATACTGTAGCTTTAAGACAGAAGTGTCAAAGTCTACATAAGGGGAAGTACAATGTCAGGGTTAACTGGGAACCTAGTTCATGTGAAATAGACTTCACGCTAATGGAGGTGTTCTTTTTTAGAGACATGTTGACCGCAGGAGGAACAAGTCACCATGTCAACATGTCAGGGCGTTGGTTATTAACACTTGAAATAATGTAAAAATGTGTCAATTTCCCAGGGAGAGAGATATACTGAACTAGATTTAGATGAGGATCTTTGTTTTGGCGCCATCAATATATTTGCCTAACACAAACTTGACAGCTTGAGCGAGAGATTTGTGCCTCTTGCACCCCGTTTCTAACTGGCTTTAAGATCAGACCTGAGTGATCAGATCACAAGAGGACAGATCTAAGTACAGCTGGAAACACTCGGGGTGCATTGAGATCATATGTTAAAAAACACATTTGGAGGTGGTTTAGGCTGCATGTGTCCAGTGAGGACAGGAATGTGTCCTGGGCCACATTAGGGCCGCCTACTCAACTGTAACTACTCAACTGACATTAATCAACACATGCTCACACACAACCAGCCTGTATGTAACAGAAACAGGGCCGGATACAGACATTTTGGGGGGCAGGGGCTTAAGTGAAATTAAGGGCAAATGATTAAAAAATAATTATATATTTATCTAACCCTAACCCTTTTTTAAACAAAATGGTAAATATATTAACAAAACTCAAACCTCCTTACCTATTTCTTTTAATTCCTTCTACACTCCCAACTGTTTAATACTCAACACATTACTACATAATAACCCGTTCACACAGAGACCATGGGCTTTAGTGTTCACTAGGTTAATCACATGAACGAGAGGCGTGTTTCCTATGCTACTAGTTTCAAGTAAATTATATATTTAGAAGAACTGACCGTACCAAGGAGAGGGTTATAGTTTCACCAATAATTGCACATGGCACCATATCACTAATTGTAATTTCTCATCATCTGTGTAAAACCTCCTCCTGTCTTCCAGTTGTTGCTCGTGAGATCTCTGCTGCTCTCTCAGGTGGAGGACTAACACGTTCATCGTCTGAGTTGTGTCTTCTGTGTGTTGCTGCTGGTACCTGGTGTTAACCATGCATTAAGATTTGCTCTTGGCTGTTTCCTGGCGCTCCTCCTCCTTCTTTCTAATCCCCCTTTTATTTTTTTGGCATTGTGTTGGGTACAGCAGGCATGATTATAACAAATAGTTTAAATAATTTTTGTTTCACAAACAAGATAACCTTCAGCTTCACACAGCCAGAATACTGAATTACCTGAAGACATTAATGTATTGATCAACATTATTATTACAGAGAGGGGGAGAGGGAGAGAGAGGGAGAAGGAGACAGGGGAACAGGGAGAGAGAGAGAGAGAGAGAGAGAGAGAGAGAGAGAGAGGGGGGAGAGAGAGAGAGAGAGAGAGAGAGAGAGAGAGAGAGAGAGAGAGAGAGAGAGAGAGAGAGAGACCGACCAGCCGGCATTGGAACATGGAAATCTCCTGACCTGATTTTTTTATTCAATAAATCTATGTGTTTGACAGTAAAGCTGTACACAAACAGGACTATAAATGCCTATATTCATTTATTTAAAATAAAAGCATCCTGGAAAAGGGCCCTTTCTCTGTAGGAAGATAAGAGGAAGCTGCTCAAGCCCTTTTTGATGTACATTTGTGCTTAAATGGAAATTATGTGCGTGTTTATTTGCATATAGAGCGGGGAAGTGAGATCCGACCATAAGTGGTCACTGAGGACACATTGGAGAAAGATTCTGCTGCCAGGTGGGAACACACACACCTAGAGCTGTCTACTAGAGATCAGATCACTCAGACCAGATCAGATAGAGACCTTAGAGACTCCCAGACCCTCAGAGTTGTATTACAACTTTAGTTGTATGTACATTTTTTAGTTTATTGATATGATCTTTGTTTTATTAACAGTCCTGCAGTGAAGCGTGTGCAGACCCACACTCAGCTGAAGGGTTGCTATGAGAAACAGGAAACTGGACGACCACAGAACTGGTAGAGCTGTTAGAGCTGTTTAACCAAAGGGTACAAAACACCCAGACTCTCATACAAAACACAACACACCCTATCATTTACTAAAATAGACCTTGTCTAGACACTGTGACTGTTGTGGACTAAAACATTGATTTAGTTTTTAAAATATCCCTATTTTATAAAATGCTCTTTTCCCCAAATGTCCTCTCAGGACATTAAACCAAGAACACACACATCGTCCCTCAGATTCTTCTGAAAATCAATAAAAACATCTTTACCTCTGCTCCATCTGATTGGCTGTTTCAGGTTACGTGATATGGTGACATCACTGTATGTGATGTCATCATCTCGAGCTTCTACTTCAACTAAAATAAATCAAAGTTAACATAAATTTCAATCAATTTAATCATTAAAGAGACATCCGTAAAGATGGAAATATGAGGAAGATTATGTGATCTGATCAAAAGCTCCGGAGCATGCTAAAGGGCCCTCGTGGTGAGGATGGTTTGTCAACAACAGAATAGTGATTCATGAGAATCCTAAGAGACGTTTGACTTGAAGAAACTGTTGTTTGAACACTTCACTCCAATTCTGAAATTGAAAATATCAACAGTAAATGTTGATTTTAAACTGCAGCGCAATATGAGTCTTATTGAGACTAACCTTTAGGTTTCCTACGGATGCATCGTAGAACCAGGAAAACCAGGAGAACCAGGAGAACCAGGACACCGACTGAAACAGCAGACCCCAACACAAGGAGAGGAGGAGAGGGGGGGGGATTGGAAGAAGTGGTGGAGCCAGAGGTGGTGGAGGTTGTAGTGGGGGTTGTAGGAGGACTTGTAGTCGTGGGTTTCTCTAAAATGAACAAAATTATTTAATTAAAAGCAAAGAAATCAAAGTAAGTAGATAACACGTTCAGCTATTTCACTGTTCTTCCTTTTTAATGTGAAGCTTTAGACTTTTAACTTCAATGTTGTGTATCATGTTTGTAACTGAGTGAATTCCCCTGGTCTAGTTAGAGGAAGAAATATCTAATATAAAAGTCCCGTCCCTGATGATCTGTCTACAGAGTTTGTCAGTTAAATATCGATGAAGTATTAAACCTCCTTACAGAGATGTATAACGACTGTCTGAACAGTGGCTGTATGGGGGAATCCTTTAATCAGGGTGTAATATGTCTACTGTATAAGAAAGGTGATGAAAATGACATTGATAAATATAGACATCTGACTATAATGAACACTGATTATAAAATATATATTAGCCAAAGTAATTTTGAATAAATTAAATGATATATCAGATGAAATTATAGAAAAAGAATAAACGTGTGCCATAAAAGGTTGTTTAATGTGGGACAATCTCTGCACATTGAGAGAAATGATGAATAAATCTGATAAAATCTATCTATATAATCGGGTTTGACCAAAAAAAAGCCTTTGATTATATCTCCGGAGACTATCTATGGGCTGTAATGGAGTCTTGTGGCTTTCCAGATACCTTTATTCATTTGATCAGATGTCTGTATGTTAAATCTAGTGTGTGTGTTAATGTAAACGGTGTTCTAACAGAGCTCTTTAATGTAGAGAGAGTGCTGCTCTATACATCCTGGCCATCAGCCCTCTTATTAAAACCATTAACTCAGAGAGTCTCATATCTGGTACACATGTTGGGCTTGCTCCCAAAGTTACTGCCATGGCCTATTAAGACAACGTCACAGTTGTTATAAAAAAACAGATGGAGATGGATGTGTTAACTAATCACCTGAACTTGTATGAACTAGCTTCTGATGCTAAGTTAAACCGTGATAAAACAGAGGGTGTTTGGATCGGAGCGGAAAGTAACAAACGTAATATCAACAATAAAGTAAAGGATGAAATTTAAATCTTGGGTTTGACCATTTGTAATAGAAACTGTAGTGAGAGAAACTGGGAGACTAAACTATGTGAAGTTAAAGAAGAAGTAAAAAAATGGGAAAACAAAAACACTAATTATAAATCAAGAGTCAACATTGTTAAAACGTTCATCTTATCCAAACTCCTGTTTTTAGCAAACATCTTTCCTCCATCTAACAAAATTATAATTAAATTAAATAAACCGTGTTTAAATTTGGTTTTGGGTACAACTAGAGAAGTAACAAAAAGAGAAATCATGTATAAAAGTGAAAAATATGGGGGGTTAGGGGCAGTAGATATGGGAGTAAGAATGTATATTGCTTTTGTTAAAAATGTTTCAGCAGCCATCTCAAGAAATGTTCTCTGGGTCGGTGATCGCTCCAAGTGGAGAAAAAGGAGAGAGAGAGCCAGACAAAGTCCAGATTATAACCTTATTTATGGTGATTTTATGTAAGAATAAGAAAACCTTCAACTTTTGAAATTTAAAAAAAAAATAAGAACCGTTCTGAGAGTATTGGTGATGTGAGATGTCTGATGTCTGTAAACAGACTTCCTGTCAGAGCTGTTGTTTCTTGGAGTTGCTATGTAACAACAACAAATACCCAATGATTCACTGCAACGATGACGAGACTCAACAGCATCTCTTAATGGACTGCTGCAGAGCAAAAGAAGTCTGGGACAAACTAAAAGGGTATGGTGTAAATTTTAGATATTTCATATAAATCTGTCATGTACTGTATCACAGATGAGGTATTATCAGATGAGCACAAGGAACTGATACAAATAATCATATGTATTGTCTGTTTTAAACTATGGAAGACGAGATGCTGTATGGTCCTACAACAGACTGTTGTAGATAATGATGCTGTATGTAAACAGGTGCTCACTGAACTCAGAAGACGAAAACCTTTAGACCATAAACAGCTCCATTCTCATCTTGTGATCTACAGCACTTTATCAAAGACTCTATGCAGTGGATCCACTTTATTAGCTCTTTCTGGACATTGGCACTGGTTTGTTCATTAGTTAAGATTGTAATTGTCTTATTAATTATTCTTGTTTTGTTTGTTTTTTCTTATGATATGTAGCCTACTGTTTCTTTTGTTACAACTTGTATTTTGTAAAACTTTAATAAAGCTCTTTAAAAAAAAAAAAAGTGAAGGAGAGGAGCCGGGGGGGGCAGAGAAGTGGTAAAGCTGGATATTGGAGGAGGACTTGCAGTCGTGGGTTTCTATAAAATGAACAACAAATATTTAATTAAAAGCATAGAAATCAAAGTAAGTAGATAACATGTTCAGCTATTTCACTGTTCCTCCTTTTTAATGTGAAGCTTTAGACTTTTAACTTCAATGTTGTGTATTATGTTTGTAATTGAGTGAATTCCCCTGGTCTAGTTAGAGGTAGAAATATCTAATATCAGACGGTGTGTTAGGCTGCTTTCACACCGTGTTAACCCAACCCTGGAGCATTTCCTTGGATACGCCCGTTGGTTTGGGGGGGTGTGAAATCTCATTCAAACTCTGGTATGGACCAAATAACAGAACTCTGGTCACTTGAATACGAAGGTCTCTGTTTTTTTTTCCAAGTGCTCAAGATTTCAGTGATTTCATGTGAGAACGCAATCAGACACACACAGGAAGTGACCCAAAAATCATCAATCAATCAAATCAATTTCCACCTTGCACACAATTTACTGATGTATAAATGATTAAAGTGACGATAACTTTCAGATCCATAACCTACAATGACCACACATCATCATCATCATCATCATCATCATCATCATCTCAAAGACGTGCACCAGACCCGGTGCACATGACAAAGAAAAACAATCAGAACCAAATAAAAAAATGATGCTACCGAATCGTCAAAGTCTACAGAACTCTAGGTGTGAAAGCGGCCTAGTTTGAATGATGACCTTTAACCTCCTCACCTGTGACAGAGACCCAGCTGGATGGAGACTCTCCAACACTGCTGATGTAACACTTGTAGAGGCCTTCATCAGACCTGGAAACTTTGTTGATGGTCATGTGACCTGCAGGCTCAGTCCTGATGAAGGAGCCATCTTTATAGAAATCAGCTGGGAGGTTGGAGGACGTCTTTGTTTTACAGTGCAGAGTGAGGTCTTCTCCCTCCATCACAGGGAGGACAGGACTCTGCAGGATCACTGGTCCACCTCAACACAGAGACAAACTACAGCATGTCATCCATTCACACACAGCTTCATCAATACTGACTCCACAGTCTGATCTTACCAGTGACAGTGATGTTGATGCTGTTACTGGTTGCTCCCTCTCTGGACTCACACCAGTAAACTCCACCGTGGTATGGGGCCATGTAGCTGATGTTACAGGAGGAACCAGCAGGTTTTCCCCAGCCATCTCCACACTGAGTCCTGGTTTTTGTGGTTGTGTTCCTCCTCAGAGTCCATCCAGCAGAGCTGTCGTCCTCCTCACAGCTCAGAGAGACAGATTCATCTTTAAACATCTGAGATCTGCTGGGACTCACAGTCAGAGAGGCTGGAGGGAATTGATTGTATTTTCAGCAAAACTAAATTGAATGTCACAAAAAACACATCCCAACATTAAGTTTAACATTATCTGCTAGCTGCGACTTTTGCAGTGCCGTGGTACTGTATGGAGGTATTTGCAAAACAGACTATAAAAGGTTAGAGCTAAATTGAAAAAATGGGCTGTGTGGGTTTTCCCATTCCCTGTATCTTACTGCCTGATTGGGTCACACTCCAAAGATGTTTTTACTTGTTATCCAGCAGGGAGTTCTTCAAACATATTTCTTAAATATTTGTGTCTTCTGTCCTACCAGAATGATAAAATGTTTTTTTCTGTTCTGAGTTTTTGAGTTTAAGTCTGTGGCCAACACACAAGTCTAAACAGGTAAATTAGCTCTCCAAGCTAAACGTTTGCTCAGCACCGTTAAATTGTACGTACGGGGCGCAGGATGTTTCTACCTGAAAGTTATTGAAAAACAATCACTGTGATTGGGTCTATAGTGTTGATGATTTCACATGAGTTTGGATTTTTTTGCTATTTCAAAGCTGGTTTAAAATTAAACTGGAACTCTTGTTATAGTAAGTAAATTCTTAAGCCAAACCTGCAAAAGTGCAGAATTATTTAGTTATAAAACAGGTAGCTCAAATCAAGCAATTTGATTGGTTCATAGATACATTACAATGATACAATAACCACATACAATGCCTATGAAGTCCTTTGCACAATAAGGTTCACTCCGCGCCTGAGAAAGAAAAAACGTAAGACTAAAAAACATATAGCCGGTGCCACGGAGGGAAACTGTTAATCCGCACACACACACACACACACACACACACAGCCATGACACAGAGCTGGTTTGAATTCAGCCAAGTATCTCCTTATGTGTAGGCTACACTAGATTAGAATATTTTCAGCACTTCACCTTGCTGTCAGAAAGCCCTTTACAACAGTGAACTGAAGCCGTTATCTCTGCTCTCTTCAAAGCCACCAGACTCCTTTGATAAAAACAGTAATTTTTACCTTGCAGGACATGGGAAATGCTGCTCTACCTCCATCTCTTAGTTAGTTTATTGGGTGACTTTCTTTAGTGTACAGCTAAAGAATTAGTCTGTGCTAGCCAGTGGCGGATCTAGAAAACTTTACATGGGGTGGCGAAAGGTCTTGGCAGCTTGGCATTGGAAGACGGTACACAGAAACCCCATATGTAAATAGCTTGTGTGGCAAATAGAGGAAAAACTGTAAAACTGCAGAAAAACTGTAAAACAATAGATAATCTATTTATATACTTTATGTGCATCTTTACATACCTAATCCTATAAAACAGAATAGAAATAGCCAAAGACTGAAAACATGGCATTTTACTGAGTGACATGACATGTTATGCTACTGTACTACAATGTATATGGAACAAGACTAAAAGGATAGCATGTGGTCCAGGGGGAATTGCAGGCCTACCCTCTTCCTCCCTGTCATCTTCATCTGCCTCCTCCTGATCACTCCCTGCCTCTGTCCCTCTCTCCTCTCCTCTCACAGCCTTCTCTTCATCCCTCACAGCCAATTCTTCCTTTTCCTCTTCTCCTTCACTTATTTCTGCATCTCCTTCTGTGGTCTTCTCCTGCTCTGCCCCTCATGGTCTCTCCAGTTTACTGCCTTCTCCTTCTTCATTTGCCTCCTTCTCTTCATTCTGTGCACTTCTCTGAATTTTCTTTGCAAAAAAACCCGACAATATCCCCACTTTTAGCGTTCCTTTTCACTTTTAGGCTCCAGCTAATCTCTCCAGCTACTCTGGCCTGTAAAAATCACGATGTGAAAAGCTCTGGTTATCCTCGTATTACATTACACTGTAGGGCCCTGTAGCTAATAAGTAGGCCTAGCCTATAACAAATATAAAATCAGAAAAGATTTATCACATGCACACAACAGTTATGTTTAGACTAGCCTACTTAATCCCATTGTATTTGTTGTTTTCCCAGTTTGACAGTAAAGGATGTCACCTGGTTTAATTTGTGCAGCCTTATTGCAGTGATAACTATGTGAGAGGAAGTGAATTTTATAGTGCTCCTTAACTAATCACATACAAATGATCGGTCTCAGCAAGCACTGTGTACTGTGTTATAACGTAACGCCACCGAAACAGCAACCCTCTGTAAACGTTGTGAATTCAAACATGCCAGGTTTTTATTTTTTGTGTTAAGCTGTTCTTGTTTTTACTAAAATCAAAACTAATCAAAGGGCAGAATGCTCTTACAAATCACGAGGGAGCGATTTCACTTTTGGCTACTGTAATAGACTGAACCGCCTTTAGCATACATTACATTCATTACAAATGTAACTTTAAAAACGTTTTATAAAAGCAATAGCTCACTTCATTAATTAGCTAGATCAGGACCTAGACGTTTTGTGGTGAACCCCAAACATTAAGTCCTTCTAAAATCGAAAAAAAATAATGAAGAATTACTTATACTTGATAAAATATGCAAATATAATTTGAGAAACTGTGAGCAGAAAGGCACAAACTCAACTAAAATATCCAGACTGTGTGTGAAGTGGCATTTTATTTTAAAGATAATTTGTCATTTGAACCCTTTTTCAGTGTGTCTCTTTCAAAAACAAAAAATACCAATTTTTTCAACAGAGTTTACTATAAACCTGATCAGTTTTAGACTGTGGATCATTTTACTAACCTGAGTTTGTTCTGCAGCAGAGCAGTGAGGTCAACACTAAAATGATAAACAAGATCAATACCAGAAAATATACACTGGTTGATTAGAACTTTGCTGTGTGATAAGACAAGACAAGTATACACAGTATGTTTGCGTCTAACTGCAAGTGATAGGACCAGTAGAGGGTCAGAGACTCAAAAAAGATGAGCTTGTTTGTGTAATCTTCATTCATTTAATTTTCATTTCATTTATATTTTATTCATTTCATTTTCATTTCATTTTCTTTCATTATTCTCTTCATCATTAATAAGTATATTGATTGCAATGTGATCAGCTCAGAGTTACTTACGGAGCCGAAGACATGTTTGCTTCATTCTCCCTCTTGGTGAAGTGACGAGAAACACTTAGAATTATTTTTGTCAGAGCAGTTAGACCCTCCCACTTCCTCTTTGACTTGAGTGTATTGGCTGTGCAGTTTTCTCTCCAGTAGATGACAGGAAAGAGGTCATTTAGTTAAGTTAACCTTTGACTTCAGACACAACACAAAGTCATGTCACCGTAAATGACGTAAAACCTCTTTTTTTTTCCTCGTCACATTTGGAAGTCTATCGGTAACGTTAACAGACAGCGTCTGAGTCTAATGATGGAAAGCCAAAAAGGTGGCGTTGACAAAGTCAGACCCAAAAGGAAAATAATTATGGCGGAGGAGGTAGCAAAATGCTCTAAGATAACAGACATGTTCCGGGCATCAACGAGTCGAATCCGTAGCTGTGTGTAGCCTACTGCCTTGAGCAAAGCTAGAAGTACACATTGGGTTATGAAAACATTACACCTAATCAGTTTAAATCTCGGACCCTCTAATAAGTTCTTTTTATTTTAATTTCATTTTACTTTCATAGGATTCATTTTAGTCTGGTTTATTTAAGTTAAATTAATGATTACAACCTAGAGCTCAACGCTCTAAAGACAGTGGAGATGGTTGTGGACTTCAGAAAGAACCCAGCCCCACCTGCCCCCATCACCCTCTGTGGCTCCACAATTGACACTGTGGAGTCTTTCCGCTTCCTGGGAACTACCATCTCCCAGGACCTCAAGTGGGAGCTGAACATCAGCTCCCTCGTCAAGAAAGCACAACAGAGGATGTACTTCCTGCGGCAGCTGAAGAAATTCAACCTGCCAAAGACAATGATGGTGCACTTTTACACAGCCATCATTGAGTCCATCCTCACATCCTCCATCACCATCTGGTACGCTGCTGCCACTGCCAAGGACAAGGGCAGGCTGCAGCGTGTCATTCGGTCAGCTGAGAAGGTGATTGGCTGCAATCTGCCGCCGCTCCAGGACCTATACGCCACCAGGACTCTGAAGCGTGCTGGAAAGATTGTGGCTGACCCCTCCCACCCCGGACACAAGCTCTTTGAGCCACTCCCCTCTGGCAGGAGGATGAGGTCCATTAGGACCAAAACCTCACGCCACATAAACAGTTTTTCCCCTCCGCCACTAGCCTTCTAAACAAGGCCCGGAATCCATCCTGACTCTCTCCACACCCCACCTCTGGCTCCTCATGCCACTGTACCTACTCTGCTGTAGCGTCCCTTTTCACTACTGTTTAACTCATTTTACTATTTTTTTAAATTTATTTTATCGTTATTAATACGTACTGTGTGTATATGTTTATACTTATATTGTTTATATCTTTTTATCCTTCTTATATTTGTATATTTGTATGTGTGACATGCTCCAACAACACCATGACAAATTCCTCGTATGTGCAACGTACTTGGCAATAAAGCCCTTTCTGATTCTGATTCTGATTCTGATGCTGAAATCCTTGTCATATTATTGAGATAATATGTAATGAATTCTAATATAACGTTAGAACGTTTTGCCAAGCAGACCCTGGTGTCCCTAGACCCAAACACATCCTCCACGCCGTGCAGCAGTCTGTCGTCCGTCCGGGTTCCAGCGGTGGGGAGGAGTGCAGAGCAGCACATGGGGTCAGGCTGTAGTCACGGTAAAATTACTCCTGCTGTGGCTCCAGCCCGGAGTAACGTTACCGAACAACGGCAGCAGAGCGGAGCTCTCCATCCACTGCTCGGCAGCGCCCTGCTGCTACTGCACCCCAAAATTCATATCCATTCTCGCCATAAAAGCTTTTAAAGTTTAATGTGACTGTCCTTCAGGGCTGCTACAACAATCTAACTGTTGCGTTTGCTAACGCGAGTAACGTAAGCTTGCTACTGCTAGCCAGGGACGGAATGACAATCTGTGCGTTCTGGAAAAGTCCAGAATGGCTGTCCAGATGACAGCCGTCGGCACAAAAAAGTCTAATAAAGCGATATTAACAGCCAACAGCAGAGAGCGCTAATACGATCACTTATATGCTACGTGTAAAAAAAAAAAACTGAGGAAGAAGAGTAGGCCTACATCAGGGCAAAATCAAAGCCCGTCTACAGAAAGCCGTTCCACTCCCTATTAAGCCCCATTGTACCTACTTTGGTTGCAGTTCCACCAGAGTTCCACTGGGGGTGATCAC
>NC_050189.1:15807665-15895165 GCF_008315115.2 Sander lucioperca
TTTACAAAATGTATAATTATAACCATATTGACAAAGATGAACCCTGTGTTTTTATTACTTAAGTTACTTCATTTTGTATACAGTTTTGTTAACTATCTAATAGAAAAATATTACATTTAAAGTCTGCGATGCACATATCCCACCACAATAGATAATAAAAAGCCAGTAAGCCAGTACACACAAAGTAGTAACCAGAATCATTTATTTGTTAGAAGGCCATACCACAACCTTGAATCAATATTCTGCCATAGCAATGGGGCTGGACAACATTTATAAAACAATTTACAACAACCATCCTGTCCTCCTGTACAAAAAGAACTAATGGGTTGTTAGAGCAACTTGTTCTTTTAAGACCCATAGCTATGTACATTTGTTTGGACACATCTAGCTACCCCAAATCGGATTTGAAAGATTGCCATGTATGATTTTTTTTTAACTCTTACCATGACCTTTTCTTAACCATAACCAAACTGTGTTTTTAAATAAAAAGAAGAAAAAAAAATGCCACTTTTATCAACTTAAAAAATTTCACATTATAAAATCTGAAACACAAAGCCATGGCTTGAAAAATATCTTCAAAAACTTAGAACTATGTTTTACTGTATATTTTTCATGTTGTTATTACAGCAAATGCTTGATTTTTCTCCATGGGATAACAAACAAAAATAAACCTTGCACTTATGAAGAAAAAAAAAGAAAAATCATAACAAGCTTTACAAGCCATCCATTATTTTTTAAGTCATGCTCTTCCAAATCCAGGTGAATTGCGTATGGCAAAATTCATGTCAGATCTGAAATCAGTGTATTCTGCATGAACTGGTATGCGAAGAATATTTTCGCAAGTATTAGCCACTGGAAATCGGGAGTGGGTGATGAATTCAAGGCTGGGCTTTGGAGAGAAACCCAGGGCTGGAATGCTGTCACATCCAGTGAAGAAAACAAGAATATCTTCTAGAGAGACATCGTTTTCAACTGGAAAACATAAACAGAGAGTAGCCCAATTAAATCATATATATGTCTGATATTTAATTAAGTATTATACTACTGGAGTAATACAGAAGTGATGTAAGAATGGTGACTATTGAAATGACACTGGAATTTGGAAGGGTTGCCTGGGTTAGTGAATATAGTGCATAGTGCACCATTTACCAACAAAAAATAGATAGGAGCTAGCAACATTATTTGCACACAACAGCTATAACAACCAAGATATGTTGGTACTGTAGATGTACATCTGCTAGTTTGGATTATGGTACATATAAATTGTATTACTTTGTGGAGGGATCCAATTCAACACTGCATACTTTTTGTTGCAGCTTTTTTGCAATCAAAGGAAAGAAGCAGATCAATTAGCCAAAATCCAAGTCATGAGCAGCAAGGCTGGGTTTGGGGCTTCACAAAGTCACTTTAGCTTGTTTAAATCTGTTTAAGGATTGAGATTTATCACACATAGTAGTTACTTGGATGTAACTCGACTTCAATAAGTGTGTGTGGAGCCCTGTAATGGCATTTGCTTTTTGGTTTAGGCTCCGCGGCGGCACTCAAGAACATTATTTTGACTGAATTTGTACATGATGATACATGATAACATGTATTATTATGCATTTCATTAATTTGTAATTAACTTAATTCAATTGAACACACAATTGAATTGTTTTTTGCATCTACGATTTAATTATTTATCACTTTGTATTTATGTAAATGTTATTAAATTCAGTTTACATTCAGTGTTTTCTTTGGTAATACTGTCTACACAAATTTCTATTACCTAATTTATATTTAAGGGTATATATTAACTTTCATGATTTCTATTTTTATAGTTAATTTATGAGCATTGTTGGAGTGAGCCTGATGCCCTTCATTGCCAACAACTCCTGTAATCATTGTGCATATGACAACAATAATGTCCTTAAACCGCTCAGCAGTAGTGGCAGAGCAGCAGTGATACAGTAGCTAATCAGTAAGGGTGTCACCAACTTTCTGACCGAAATTAAGTCACAATCTCGAATTTCGAATTTAAAAAATGGAATCGTCGATACTGCCACGCCCCCATGTCATGTCCGGTCAGCTTGTCAAGCGGAAAAAACACGTGTTGAAGTGCTGCGAAGAAATGCAGGAGACCCATCGACAAAACATGAAACCCCTCCTCTTACTGAAGTCGCCGGTGTGGAAATATTTTGGATTTCCAGTGAGTTATGTTGACAATGTTCGCGTTGTCGACAAAAAAAGCCACAGTTTGCAAGCTCTGCTATGTGTTTACCATATTCTGTGTGTTTACCACTGCACATTAGCCTAGCAGCTAGCAGAGTTTCCTTCTGTTTATAGCTTAATCCCGACAAAACCGCAATGATGAATTTCAGTCTGCATGCACGTTTTGTAGCCTAAACAGAGCATCTTATATTTAATTTAATTTTTTTGTTTATGGTTTAGCTCAAACACCCCTTACTTATTCAAAAGAGTGGAACGCGATCCCAACTATTATTAGTGTATTAGTTTAAGTCGGTTTAAATTAAAAAAAGAAGTAGGCCTATGCACTGGCGTGTCCTATGTGTTCCTATTAGTGTTATGTGGAATTATCATTTCTATATAGCCTGTCATAATTTAAATAGGTCTCCCGAAGAGAAACGGGTATGTCTCTCTGGGTATGTGTCTCTCCACCGCCTGTGTTTGTGTGTTTGTGTGTGTGTGTGTGTGGTGTGTTGTGTGTTGTGTGTGGTGTGTGTGTGACGGCCAGCCAGCGAGGTTGTAGCCCGCAGGCACTTGTGGAGTTTATATTTTAACTCCGAAAAGACAGTTAACCACAAGTTCCCGTTAATCTTATGATGGACATGTGTTGTGATATTTAAACAAACAATCCGTCAACGGCGAAATAAAATCCTCAATTTAAAAGACCAGTCTGAGAGACCTCCAGCTTACAGCGGGGTCTCCGAGCGTGACTGTCTGAGCAATGAGCTAGCGGCACCGGCAGGCGCTAGCTGGCTATCGCGTCACTTTATGGAGCTTCTCAACTCCGAAAACTTTTAAGCAAATTGTCAATTCGTCAACGCGTCAACAACGCCTATATTCAAAATCTAACAGTTAATTTCTTGCCTATAACATTCTCAGAAGTTAATTAAGTGATGAATAAGATGTCAAAAATTGTTAAAATTGTCCTGTTGGTCTGTCGAAATGAATGTTGGGATACGGGTGCTGCCAAGTTCATACAAGTTACCAACCAATGCATCCTTGGTAAAATGGGCGTGTCAAGAACATTTACGGAAATCTTAACTGTTCTTGGTGAAATGCAAACTTGTGTATTGGGACAGTACTTTGGCAACAAGGTTTTAAGGATTCACCTTACCTGAACAAGGGAGACAGAAGTTCATTCCAGCTCATGACTATTTAAGCCATGGCAGAAGACAAATAATAGTAAACTGTCTCATATTGAAATACATTTCCAAAATGCAGAACTTACTTTCAGCATCCTGAAGATAGTCTTGCCAGAAAGCCAGGATCCGGCACTCTTCTCGAAATGCATTACTCCCTCTTTCGGAGTAAATGATCTCAAAGAGATTCTCCACATCAGTTGCTGTTAAACCCTTTTCAGCCTTCACAAAAAGGCACTTTGTTTGTAGAGGGTATCTCTGGAGAGCATCTAGGACACCTAGAGATGTTAAACCATCTCTGAACCTAGTAAAAAGGAAACACATGTTAAAGGGTAGTTCATATGATTTAGCACCTATGTTGCAAACCAGAGTTTTTTACATTTTAAATCTTTAATTTAGGTCCCTAATGAATTCCAGGAAAAATAAATTATACGTTCTGTTGCACTAGTACACTATAAAATTGAACTCTGCATCCACCATTTCATTTTTTCATATACTGTGGTAAGGCTGCATGATTTGAAGAAAAAGTCAAATTGTGATTGTGATTTACTATACTGCGATAATGATTGCGGTATAATGGTATCATGACTTTGATTATCAAGAAAAATGCATAAAATAGGCTACTTACATTTTTAAATATGTATTATTTTTAAATAACTTAGTATTTTACAAATTAAATAAAAACTAATACAAATTGTTATTAAAATAATACATTTTGTATGCCCTTATAAACAATGTAATTTAAGCTGGGTGTTATATAATAACTAGTGATTAAGTTACAAAATATGCTTTGTACAACCTCTTCTTAAAGTTTGCGTGCTGTGAAACCCTCTACACTTGTGATACTCATGTGACTATACGCGATACAAGTGCTACTGCCTAAACAGACTGGTCACTGGTCATCTTTTGTGGACATTGTTAGAAGGGGCATGCCTAATACATCCATGGGGTATCGTAATTTGGAGGGCGGATTCAACGTAGATTCAACACAAAACCATAATCAGGCATTGAGTAAAGGCCAATTTATTGTTCTGCATTAAATCAACGCCGTGGGTACGTACGTAGGTACGTGGAGCTACAGACCCTACGCCGTAGCCTGATGTGCACCTCAAAAGTTTAACTACTTGTCACGGCGACGCATGTCGCTCGGCCATGGCTTGGTAGCGTTGCATCCTCCCTTTTAACTTTTCCTGCTACAGATTTCCCAGTGTGGTCAGAAAGAACAGGGGAGACACTTTGTTTCTCTCACTATGACTCTAGAGTCGGTACACGCTCTGAAGCATCACTCTTTCACTCACTGTAACACACACACACACACACACACACACACACACTTTTGGCCATTTTACCACCATAAACATAGCAGTTGTTTTTCTGACAAAATACAATTATAGTATATGCTCAGACATAAAAATACCTTTCAAAAGGTGCACGGGTCCGCTGGAGGACATACCAGTGTGCCAAGTCCAAAGCAGTGTCTTTTTGTTTTCCAGTGTTATGCGAACATTGTGACCAGCAAGACTGATTAAGCTGGCTGCCTGTGCAACTGCCTCTTGCAGTTGTGATTCAGTCTCAGCCCGTAAGATCTAAAAATATAAAAATATAAATAGGATATGAAGATAGTATCTATTGACTCTGTTATTGAGAATGATTATACACAACTGTTAGCGTTACTGTTTAAATTGCATGTTAATGAGTGCACGCTAAATGAATAGTTTGTAAATATGATAGAATCCATGAAATATATGCTCACCGACTGCACCTGTGACCTTGTTTCTTCATCAGTAATATGTTCAGTTTTGACCTTCACGTTGTCTGGACCCTTTATAAGACACTCGTACAAGAGTTCAGAAAGGAAACACGGACTCTGCCCCCCATGGGCGATTGACATTGCCATGATCTGACCAGCATAAAAGTATCCATTGTCTTTCATTGCTGTAATCATATGAAAATAAAAAACATGTTAACTGTTCACAACAAAAATTATATTTATGTCACAATCTCCCCGCCCATCTGTGTGAGATTAGAGAACTCAGGTTAATTTTCTTCTAAACTTCATTTCTCAATAAAGTAATATAGATACTGTACAAAACATGAACATTTCTTACATTTTCTAAAAAATAATTTCAGGTATAATGTATTTATTGATCCAAAAAATCCAATAATGGCCTTTTAAAGCAAAAGTACCTTTGGAGTTGCATGTAAGGACTTTAGCATTAAGTGGACCCTCAAAGATGCCAATCTTGTCCTTGATTTCGTGTAGACAGAGTCGGAAAAACTCACGAGTAGGACCTCCATTGTCCACAGCACCCTCAGATATCCCATAGTCATCAGTGAACTTAACGTCTACCTTCTTCTCGGGTGAAAAATTGGATCTGCCCATGGCTCTGGATGCTCCATCCCACACATTTCTTCTGACAATATTGAAGCGTACAGTGCTGTCATTATTTACTCGAGAAGCAATCTGCTCCATTATTCTCTCCAACGTCACCTTTAAATCACTGAAACAATAATAAACAATACAATGTAGTTATTGTCAATGGTTATACCTCTCCCACTGAACTAGCATGTAATATCCACATCATTGTAACCAATATTTAGTTTATTGAAACCTATTTACATACAGTAACGTTTGTGATAATGGAAATTATCAGTTTTACTTTTTTCTTACTTATTCAGAATAACGTAACAAATAAATAGCAAAGAGCAACAGAACCATTTCCAACACTGGCAACCACCCTCCCACCAATAGGAAATTGACAAACCACAAAATCAACACATAGGGGCCTTATTTTAACGATCTAAACGCATGGTGTGACGCGCCTGGCACAGGTGCGTTTAGGGTGTGTCCAAATCCACTTTTGCTAGTTTGACGGAAAAAAGGGTCCGTGCGCCGAGCGCATGGTTTAAAAGGGTTGTACTTAGTGTCTTAACCCTTGTAATGTGTTATCAAGCACATTTTTTGTGTTAGCGGGTCAAATATGACGTGATTTAAATTTAAATACTCATAAAACAATGATTATTATCCAATATTGTTTTTTTCACGCGTGAGAAGTTATTATGTATTCATTTAAATGTAAACACTCTTTAAAATGTTATTTTTGGCTCCATGGACCTTTGATCTTAAGTATACAACTCGTTTTTAACTTAAATTTTTTTTCAAAATTCTAATTCAAATTCACTCGTTATGTTTCCACTAATGAAGACAATGGGTAATTATGTTATCTGACTATAACAGACTAATATTAGAATACACCTCCAAAATTATTTGCATGTTGGGTTTTTTCAACTTAATATTATAAACCATAGTGATATCTGTGGTGTTACGGGTCAAAATTGACCCGTATAGATTTAGGTTAGGAAAAAGGTAAGCCCATACCCATCTAATGAAGAGGAGGGTCCAAGTGACCCAGATGTTCAAAAGAGTTCTTTAAATAAAAAATAACTGACATTTAATGGTTGTCAATCCCTTATCACACCCAACGCAGAGCACCAACTGAGAACAGCAACTCAACATGGAAGGGTGTTGCTGGATGTGGAACGACAAAACACACCTGGATGCTAACATGGGGCTGTTGCTTCTTGCTGGGGTATACAGATCCTGGAATGACGCTACAGCTTATGGGATGCTGAGTCATGCCAGAGTATACTGCATGCTACCATGTCACTTCGGACTTTTATCTGTCATACTCTGTTTCAAGAGTAAGGGATATTGGGACAAATGGGTGGAACACTTGCTATACATGTAGCCTCATTCGAGGATCTGCACACGCCAGTAAGAAGCAACAGCGCCATGTAAGCATCCAGGTGTTGTCGATCTCCATCTAACAAACACCCTTCCATGTTTGTCGTCGGATCTTCTCAACAGATGGCAGTATGAACAGCTCAAATGCTGTCTTGATATCTTGGACATGTGACACAGCAACCCCAGAGTCATTCTGATGTCTCAGTTGGTGCTCCGCCTTGGGTGTTATAAGGGATCGATGAACATTTTGATTTGTATATCGTTCATGTCACCCCCCTAAAGATGATACTAACTTGGGACCCGTAACATTTTTTTTAGAGACATTTACAATTTACTAAAATTCTCACAACATTTGTTGTGTTAAAATAGCCATATCTGAGAAAATCATGAAGCCTTGTTCCAATAAAAAAAGTAAATGGTATTTTTTACACATCTGAAATTGAAAACAACAATATAAGGGTTAATTAATCATAGGTGTGTTTTGGGCGTAACATGCAATATCAAGTCATCTCCCATTCCCTTTAAAAGCCAGGTGCTTTTGTACCTTGGCGCATTGCTATTATAATGGTGGATTTGCTTTTCATTCTTAATCTTTGCTATTTAAACGACGCGGGCACTGGACAGGAAATTGACAACTGCGTCAGTCTTAAACTAGCAAGACTAACAAGCAACTAACAAGACACTTGCATCGGGCTTTGTGCTGCGCCGGGTGCAAGATAGGGCCCATACTGTACAATAAAACATAATGCATATTATTGCATGGGTAATCTTCAAACCTGACAAGTGACCATGAAAATGATTGAGAATCAAATAAAGATGAAAATGTCAATATTGTGCAATGATAAATACTGATATTTCTGACTCATTTAGGTTGCAACTTGCTAATTGGTCTCACTACTAGTTTAGACATTATAATAGTTATTGCTATCCTGAAGTACAGTTTAAATAATTAAATTGTATATAATATGTTCTACTGACCTCTCACTTGCACTGGAATCTAAAGACCTTGAAATGGCTTCCTGGAGATCATGGTCATCAGAGAGATATTCTTCCTCAAATAGGTCCAGGTATGTACTACAATATAAAATAGCAATATTTTATAATAGATATTAAGGTACAAATATATGATTTTAACACAGACAGTTGCATTAGCAATAGACTAAGAATATCCTTGCTGGTCTAATAACTTACGTTAACTAATGTTCTCAAATGGACAGTGCGTTATTAAAGTTATACAAATAGAGGACACCATGATTCAGTATAAAGTAAATGTATTTTACACACAAATTATACTGTTAATAAAGGTCACTAAAGCCCAGACCATAGAAAAGCTGTATGAAGAGACAGAAATGTCAAAATATTAACCTGTAGGATGTGCTGGATGAAATATTGCCAGATGGTTGGGGACCATGGGACACACCAGAGGTGTTGCCACTGGAGATTGCAGAGGTTCCACTGGACAGGATGAGGGTCTCATCAATAGTGATGACAGGAGGACTAGTGGACATGGTGGCGGTGTCAGCTGAGATGGAAGGTGCATCGGTGCAAATATCTTCGGTAGCAACACACCAGATAACTTGATCACCACTGGAGATGGAAGGGTTATTTCTGAAGAGGGACTGGGCCTCAACAGTGGAGATAGCTGAGACAACTTCTTTGGAAATGTCACCTACACTACCAATGACTGCAAGAACATGGAAAAATAGTGGGTTAACATTTAACTTTTGAGTAACATTAAACTGATATGAGATGATCAGAACCCATCTTGTACAATGCATGTAAGTGGCGGGAAAAAAACAAAATTACTTACAATAAATAAATTGTGAAAACACAAAAACAACCAGTCAAAATCTGCCTGTCTCTACATCCAGCCACATTCTCACCTCAAACCACTGGCATTCACATGTTGTCCACCAGATGCCTTTTGACTTTCCTTTTTTTCCTCCTTTTCCCATAAAAAAGACTGCCACACCCAACTACATACCTATTCTTAATTCCCTCATGAGCCCTACAGTTACCTGACCTTCCCTGTCCACCTGTTTCCACTTTTTTAATCCGTCCTGCAGCTACTTAACCAGGACATTCTAATTTCAGTTTGTTGAAGTTACAATGTTGTTTATGTGCATTGTGGTATGCCTTGGAGAAGCCAGCTCCACTTGGACTTGTACCTGCCTGTAAGCCTTCTTTATCATTAAGAAATCACCAAAAAATAGTCCTGCTTTCTCCTACATCTACATTTAGTTTCTATCCCTATTATCCTGCACAACATGACCAATATCATATAAACTTGTTTGTAGATGCATGTACTGTAGATAAATTAATTTACCACATTTGTCACTGTCTGACATTTGAGCAAAATCAAGGCTCTCTGCATGGCTGTCTTCCCCAGAAGATGGCTGTCAATTGAAGCAGACAACAAACATTATTTATCAAATACAGTGCACTAACAATAAAACAACATGGCAAATGTATTATATGAGGGCATAGAGCAATTAATAGTGTTTAAGACATCCAGTTTGAAATACAGTATTGTCATTGCTAGTCATCATTTTTTTTTAAATCTTCATGCACTAGCCTACTTACAGATTGGTTTTCTTCACTCAAAATGACCTTGTCAGGCCTGACGTAAATGGACTTTTGATGGAAGAGTTTTTTCAAAAGGCCTCCACTCAACTTTTGATTGGAGGTTAGGGATGGCTCGACTAGTTTGTTGTGACAAGGCATCAGGATTTGTAACCTAAGGGAATAAAAAGCACACTGTAAATTAAACTTGTTAAAAGTAAAACACTACACTACATAGAAAGGTTTTAGTTTCAATACATAATTTGTGTCCACAGAGAAATTTACATTCTGTCAGGTTTTGCAAGTCACATAACTTTAAAGTAATTACATATTTACAATCACAATGTGATGGGAATGTAAAAAATGTTTTTAATTTACAACACACCCAAAAATATCCTTTCATAATACAGTATGATATTATTGCAAAAATATAAGAAAACGCGTAACAAATGTGGCAAAACGGATCAAAAGCTTACCTGCAGCCCTCCAGAATTGGCTGGAAGGCCACCGTTATTGCCTGCAACACTCTTCCGGAATCCCAGTCACAGCGAAATTCCAGGGCAGATTTAATATGTCCCTTTTCAAAAAGCCAAGCTTTGCTGGCCCGCCTTGGTACATTTGTTGATTTATGGTGTGGCAAGAGAATTACCTCTTTGGTAAAAGACTGAGCCACAGGACAGCTCAATTGTGCCTGAAACCTTAAACATTAAAGAAAAAAAATCTATACTCAATTACATTAAACACTGTAAATATATGTACTACATTATACAATTATATACAATAGTATTAGCTAGGTTTAGGTTTAGCTCCTCAGTACATCTGACTTGCTCACTGATCACAACCCCATCAGGCTTCTCAGGTCATCAGGCAGAAGCCTTCTAGCAGTTTTAGAATTTATTTTTTTATTTAAAACGTAATTAACGTCTTCTAGCTGTACCCAGAAATAGATTCAGGTCTGGTGAGGGGCATCAGTTACTGTGCGTGTGTGCGTGTGTGTGTGTGTGTGTGTGTGTGTGTGTGTGTGTGTGTGTACACATTTGTATGATCGCACTTGCATGTTTTTGTTGTCTTATTATGTTTTCTCTATTTCTATTCATGCTTTGTTTTAATGGACATGCAGATTTTAATGTAAAGGACTTCAGGGTTTAGCCAGTTGCAGAGCCATAGAGAACTTCTCTTTCACTCTGGCCAGCTGTAATGAATGCTGCAATACAAATAAAATTGACATTGAATAGTAGCCTACAGAGTATAATCACTCATATTTTCTGTTTACAAACAGGCAACTGTCTTAATAGTGAATTTATTTTAAACTGTAGTTATGTTTTTGTGGTTGATTACATTAATATTAGCACTTGTATCTTACATGGTATGATCTTAAATTGGATTCTTGAATTAGATTTAATGCAATTTATTAATTTGAAAGTTATTTTAAATAAATTATAAAAGCCTCACAAAACATCTTGAATCCAATTACTTAACTTTACTACTAGTTAAATTCGGATGTTGTTACTGCATTAAAACAATTAAAACGTTACTAATATCAAGCTAATAGAGCTCAACATTTAAAAAAAAAGGCAAAAAAGGGCAAAGTTACAAGACCGTGTACAGAAACTTACAAGACCGTGTACAGAAACTATCATAGACGTCAATGTTAAAAGCTCGCTCTAGACATTCGCGGTTTCGGTAAACGTTTCCATGGTAACAGCGAGCAATCAGAGACGTTGCTGCTACGCTTAGGATTTGTGGGTAGTGTAGTTTTTCTCCATATGATCGCGAATAAAAGTTTTTCTAAAACAAGGTTGATTTCATACGGACGTCTAGCTATACAGGAGCAGAAACTTTCGTTTCACAACCACGTAGCTCCACTACACTGTTGAGATCTATAAGCTTAAGTTACTGCAAAAAACAAAAACACGCTGAATGAAGTGCTTTAGCTAACTCATTTCCTTTAAATAGCTAGATGGGATTTAAAATGTAAAAGATAACGTTAGAAATCTCTGGGCCCTATATTTACAAAGTTTGCTGTTCAAATGACTAATAATGAGGCTACTTTTGGAATTGGCCCGGTCCAGTAGGACCAACGACCGTTAGCTATATCACTATTCTAAACTACCAGCTAGACTGCTTTGACAGTAACAGTAATTGTACCTCTCGAAGCACTAGCTAGTGGCTATTCTACCGCTGTCTGATCAGTTAGTTTGTGTTATTGTGTTACTTTGGTGTTTATTAAAATATTAGTTTGGATTCGAACTAGGTAAAACACCAAAGCCATACAATAACCTGGCTGCGTTAACGTTAAAATTACGTTTTTGTCAATGGAGTCTGGTGGCTTTGAAAAGAGCAATAGCACGGATATTTCTGGTTAAACTAACTATTCAAATGCATTCAATTACATTGTTACCTTCTGTGTCCTCGGCCCGATCGCGTTGAGGGGCGAAAATTATAAGTCGGTGCTGTAGTGGGGGCCACCTGGTTGAAGGTTGACGTTGAAGGCGTGTTGACGTTAGCCTGATGATAGGGACCTGCCTGGCCAGCGAGGTTCCCTACATTCGGTCTTCCACGATGAAAAAGTGAATAAACTTCTTCATCGGGAGAACGGTACTGGATACGGTTACTGTTACCAGTGTTTTGGCCCGTACATGCATTCGCCAGTGTGTTAATAATCTCTTCATTGCTCAAAATTGCTGACACTAGATTTCTTGCTGATTCGCTCATAGTGTCACACTTCGGTTAAGATTTATCACAACGAAAACACAAGATGGCGCCAGACAATGACGTCAGATTCCATTTCAACTTTCATTCAATATATATTCAAGGTTCATTCAATATATTCAGACTTCCATTCAATATATATTCAAGGTTCATTCAATATATTCAGACTTCCATTCAATATATATTCAAGGTTCATTCAATATATTCAGACTTTCATTCAATATATATTCAAGGTTCATTCAATATATTCAGACATTCATTCAATATATTCAGACTTTCATTCAATATATATTCAAGGTTCATTCAATATATTCAAACTTCACATATATATATAATAATTTCCTAAATGGCATGCCATAATATATATATATATATATATATACATACATACACACACACACACACACACACATCACCTTATCGTGGTGGAGAGGTTTGTGTGTCCCTATGAACCTGAGGGCTGTGTTGTCTGGAGCTTTGTGCTCCTGGTAGGGTCTCCCAAGGCAAAGTGGTCTCAGGTGAGGGGCCAGACAAAGAATGGTTCAAAAACCCTATGAGTGACCGAGGAAGAGATGGAGTGACCCTGCCCGGAGGAAGCCCGGGGCCCCCATCTGGAGCCAGGCCCAGATGGAGGGCTCGTCAGCGAGCGTCTGGTGGCCGGGTTTGCCACGGAGCCCGGCCGGGCACAGCCCGAAAAAGCTACGTGGCATCCATCTCTCCATCCCATGGGCCCACCACCTGTGGGAGGAACCGCTGGGGTCGGGTGCGCTGCCACATGGGTGGCAGTGAAGGTCAGGGGCCTCGACGGACCAGACCCGGGCAGCAGACGCTGGCTCTGGGGACGTGGAATGTCACCTCTCTGTGGGGGAAGGAGCCGGAACTGGTGCGGGAGGTGGAGCGCTACCGGTTAGATCTGGTGGGGCTTACCTCTACGCACAGTCTCGGTTCTGGAACCATACTCCTGGATAGGGGTTGGACTCTTTTCTTCTCCGGAGTTGCCCAGGGTGTGAGGCGCCGGGCGGGTGTGGGGATACTCACAAGCCCCCGGCTGAGCGCCGCTACGTTGGAGTTTACCCCGGTGGACGAGAGGGTCGCCTCCCTACGCCTGCGGGTTGTGGGGGGGAAAACTCTGACTGTTGTTTGTGCATATGCACCAAACAAGAGTTCGGAGTATTCGGCCTTCTTGGAGACCTTGAGTGGAGTCCTATATGGGGCTCCAGTGGGGGACTCCATAGTTCTGCTGGGGGACTTCAACGCGCACGTGGGCAATGATGGAGACACATGGAGAGGCGTGATTGGGAGGAACGGCCTCCCTGATCTAAACCAGAGTGGTTGTTTGTTGTTGGACTTCTGTGCTAGTCATGGATTGTCTATAACGAACACCATGTTCGAACATAGGGATGCTCATAAGTGTACTTGGTACCAGAGCACCCTAGGCCAAAGGTCAATGATCGATTTTATAATCGTTTCATCTGATCTGAGGCCGTATGTTTTGGACACTCGGGTGAAGAGAGGGGCAGAGCTGTCAACCGATCACCATCTGGTGGTGAGTTGGGTCAGAGGGTGGGGGAAGACTCTGGACAGACCTGGTAAGCCCAAAAGGGTAGTGCGGGTAAATTGGGAACGTCTGGAGGAGGCCCCTGTCCGACAGACTTTCAACTCACACCTCCGGTGAAGCTTTTCGTGCATCCCTGTGGAGGCTGGGGGCATTGAACCCGAGTGGACAATGTTCAAAGTTTCCATTGCTGAAGCTGCGGCGAGGAGCTGTGGTCTTAGGTGCCTCAAGGGGCGGTAACCCACGAACACCGTGGTGGACACCGGTGGTCAGGGAAGCCGTCCGACTGAAGGAGGAGTCTTTCCGGGATATGTTATCCCAGAGGACTCCGGAGGCAGTGGTAAGGTACCGAAGGGCCCGAAGGGCTGCAGCCTCTGCCGTGAAAGAGGCAAAGCAGCGGGTGTGGGAGAAGTTCGGAGAAGACATGGAGAAGGACTTTCGGTCGGCACCAAGGTGCTTCTGGAAAACCGTTCGCCACCTCAGGAGGGGGAAGTGGGGAACCATCCAAGCTGTGTACAGTAAGGATGGGACGCTGTTGACCTCAACTGAGGAGGTAATAGGGCGGTGGAAGGAGCACTTTGAGGAACTCCTAAATCCGACTAATACGCCCTCTATGGTAGAGGCAGAGCTGGAGGATGATGGGGGATTGTCGTCAATTTCCCTGGTGGAAGTTGCTGAGGTAGTTAAACAACTCCACAGTGGCAAAGCCCCAGGGATTGATGAGATCCGTCCAGAAATGCTTAAAGCTCTGGGTGTGGAGGGGTTGTCTTGGTTGACACGCCTCTTCAACATTGCGTGGAAGTCTGGGACGGTGCCTAAGGAGTGGCAGACCGGGGTGGTGGTTCCCCTTTTCAAAAAGGGGGACCAGAGGGTGTGTGCCAATTATAGGGGTATCACACTTCTCAGCCTCCCTGGTAAAGTCTTCTCCAAGGTGCTGGAAAGGAGGGTTCGGTCGATAGTCGAACCTCAGGTTGAAGAGGAACAATGCGGATTCCGTCCTGGTCGTGGAACAACGGACCAGATCTTTACTCTCGCAAGGATCCTGGAGGGAGCCTGGGAGTATGCCCAACCGGTCTACATGTGCTTTGTGGATCTGGAGAAGGCCTATGACCGGGTCCCCCGGGAGATACTGTTTGAGGTGCTGCGGGAGTATGGGGTGAGGGGGTCCCTTCTCAGGGCCATCCAATCTCTGTACAACCAAAGCGAGAGCTGTGTCCGGGTTCTCGGCAGTAAGTCGGACTCGTTTCAGGTGAGAGTTGGCCTCCGCCAGGGCTGCGCTTTGTCACCAATCCTGTTTGTAGTATTTATGGACAGGATATCGAGGCGTAGTCGGGGTGGAGAAGGGTTGCAGTTCGGTGGGCTGGGGATCTCATCGCTGCTTTTTGCAGATGATGTGGTCCTGATGGCATCATCGGCCTGTGACCTTCAGCACTCACTGGATCGGTTCGCAGCCGAGTGTGAAGCGGCTGGGATGAGGATCAGCACCTCTAAATCGGAGGCCATGGTTCTCAGCAGGAAACCGATGGAGTGCCTTCTCCAGGTAGGGAATGAGTCCTTACCCCAAGTGAAGGAGTTCAAGTACCTTGGAGTCTTGTTTGCGAGTGAGGGAACAATGAAGCGGGAGATTGGTCGGAGAATCGGCGCAGCGGGTGCGGTATTACATTCAATTTATCGCACCGTTGTGACGAAAAGAGAGCTGAGCCAGAAGGCAAAGCTCTCGATCTACCGGTCAGTTTTCGTTCCTACCCTCACCTATGGTCATGAAGGTTGGGTCATGACCGAAAGAACGAGATCCAGGGTACAAGCGGCTGAAATGGGTTTCCTCAGGAGGGTGGCTGGCGTCTCCCTTAGAGATAGGGTGAGAAGCTCAGTCATCCGTGAGGAGCTCGGAGTAGAGCCGCTGCTCCTTCGCGTCGAAAGGAGCCAGTTGAGGTGGTTCGGGCATCTGGTAAGGATGCCCCCTGGGCGCCTCCCTAGGGAGGTGTTCCAGGCACGTCCAGCTGGGAGGAGGCCTCGGGGAAGACCCAGGACTAGGTGGAGGGATTATATCTCTAACCTGGCCTGGGAACGCCTTGGGATCCCCCAGTCGGAGCTGGTTAATGTGGCTCGGGAAAGGGAAGTTTGGGGTCCCCTGCTGGAGCTGCTACCCCCGCGACCCGAGACCGGATAAGCGGACGAAGATAGATAGATAGATAGATAGATAGATAGATAGATAGATAGATAGATAGATATACACACACACACACACACACACACACACATACACATAGTATATAGTAGAAGCCACAAATGTTTTCAAAGAAAAACTGTTTGAAAGTTCAACAAATTTACTTGGGCTGCCCCCTCTTAGTCTATTTGTCAACTAATCGGTCGTTTTAGTCTTAGGCAAAGGCTAAGATTTCTTTAGTTGATCAGTCTTTTTTTATCCTTTTTCATGCTGATTGACTTAATGTATATCAAAGAAACGTATCTGCAAATCGGTGGTAAAACAAGATTTAAAGTGGTGCTTTTGTATGATTCTTTGTGGAGAAACTCAGTTTCACAGATCTGTCAATTAAATCAACTAATCGATTAGTCAACGAAATCATGAATGATAGTCGACTAATAACTTCTTTAGTCATGCACAGCCCTAGAACTTATACAGCAATATTTTCATAATGGTTGTGAGCAGCTGAAGTGGTTCAAACAAGTATTTAGCTTCATC
This sequence comes from Sander lucioperca, assembly GCF_008315115.2. NCBI lineage: Eukaryota > Metazoa > Chordata > Actinopteri > Perciformes > Percidae > Sander > Sander lucioperca. Next base: position 15,824,309 of record NC_050189.1, read on the forward strand.
TGGGATTGGGATGGTAAAAAGTATTTTGGCAGCTGTCCAGCTTACTTACTCGCTTTTCTGCTGCTTTGGAGAAAGACTTTAACATGTTGTCACCTCCTGTGTGTTTAAACTTCCCTGCAGTGACCTGACATATCTGACACCAAATTACATTTCAGAAAATAGGCGGAATATGTATTGTCTCACTTGGTAAGCAGGATACTCTCTACTGCAGTTCTAATTTACAATTTTGTCTGATAACATATTTTTACATATATCTTGAAAACGTCATGTCCTGAATTTAAAGTAAAGTAGTCTTCACAAGAATAGCATTTCACATCTCTCAGCTTACTGTGGTTTTGTCTCCCTTATCGTGGAATAACGGGGTCAAACTTACAGACAGACTGGGGGAAAACAAAGCCAACATGCACTTCACTAACCTGTTTATTCCTACTAAAGCCACGGAGCATGAAATGCACCCGCTCCCTCATGACAACAAGAGCGAAACCACAGTCTTTACGGGGCTTATTAGAAAGCCTCCACGCAGTCTCAAAGCAGGAAGGAGAAAAATAGAAGGAGCAGAGGGAAAAGCAATGCTATGCAAGTGTCAAGAAAATATTTTGATCTTTGCTTCAACAACAAAAGAAAAGAAATCAGCTCAGTTTATACATGGGCTTGTTAGAAATGACAAGAGGCTACCTATAAAGTCTTACACATACTGCTCAGGACTGGGCAGGTTTATGGGGGGTTTCTGTGCCTCTGTCATTTTCAATTATTGTTCTGCATCAATTATACTAATACTCAACCATGAAAGGCATGCATTAATGCAGGCTACTGCATGAGGCTATTATCTTCTTCACCAGAAAATCATTGTACTGTTTCAAGATGAAGAGTCATTTTTAGAAGGAATTTGCCATTTTCATTTACCCTTTCAATACGTCAACATTATGGATGTAGGATGGGAAATGACCGTTCGTGTCACGTCTGAGGAAATAGCAGGCTTGGACCCAAACTGCAGAATGTATTGATGAGAAGGTAGCAGGAAGAGTTAGAAGATGTATTAAAGAAATAAGGGCTTACAACAAAAGGTGTCCTGAGGCAGGCAGGTAAATCCAGAAAAATGTAAACGAAAATCCGAAAATAGACACACTGGGAAACTGAAAACTGGAAAAGCCGAAACCACTTGGAAACAACTACACACAGAGAGAAGCAGGGAATGAGGGTGGTAACGAAGGACAGGTGACATGAGGGCTAACGAACAGGTGAAACACATCAGGGTGGGGCAGACAATCACAAAGGCGGGAAAACACAAGGCAGGAAGTAAAACAAGACATGACACAGGAGAAAAAGAGACTACAAAATAAAACAGGAAACCAACAAACCCAGGATGACAACTGTGGTAACAAGACAACAAGGACTGGGAACAACAAGGCAGGCTGATGAGGGAAGACATGCAGGGCAGTGCTACAGAGACACATGAGGTACACATAGCACAGAAAACTAACACATGAAGAAAGAAATAAGGAACCCTAAACACAATCCTCAGTCCCCTTTTGTTTTCTCTTTGGTTGCTACTTTTAGGAATATTTTTGCATTATTTAATAAAGCTTGTTGGTTAATTGTTAACATTGGGTCTGGCATCTTTTTTATATGTTGCATCCTCCAATCGCTTTTGAGCCTTGGTTTGTTTCTTTAACAGTGTCTTGGACTGCTGTTACAGGTGTGATTTTGCATCTGCATGGCTTAGAAAACTTTGCTTTGCCCAATGTGAATCAACATTTGATCTTTGATTGTTATCTTTGTGAAGGGGGTACAGTATATAAATGAATCAAATTATGGCAGCACCCAGGACTATGCTCCCTCTAAACTGAGTCATCGTTAATGCTCTTCAGCCACCGTTTGTTTGGCAGGTTCTGCATGTCAAATGTTTGGAGGTTTTGGTTGCATAACTATTAGACTCTAGGCAAATGTAAGTCTCAACCAAAACTCAGTGAAAGAGACAAAGGACGGGAGAAGGAGACACACACAAGTAGGCCAGCTGTGTGATGATTTCCCGTCTCCAGAAACAGAATGCTCCGGGGTTCTGACAGTGACTTTGTCTCCTGCTGGCGGAGCAAAAACAAGTCAACCACAAAGACAGAGAACAGCTTTGACTAACCCCTAAGTTCTACATGTATTTTTTATATCCGCTCCAATTGGAAGGAGAGGCCTATTACACTCAATAGGGATTGTCTACCCCCTACTGTTACCCACAGACAGGTTTTCTTCTCTTTTCTAAGGGAGGTGGCAGAAATATAAAAACATTCAAGGAAGAAAAATAACTGAGGGTGGTTTAAGAGCATCCAACTTTCCTCGCCTTGAGCCAAATGAAATGGCATACTGTAATCCCAAAAGTAAGGCTGCTCAGGCCTGTTCAAGAAATATCTTTAAAGTATGGAGAGGAGTACAGGGCCTTCTTTAAAAACACACACACAGGGCTCTACCGCTGCTGCTGTGCATGGCATATTATTTACTTTATGTACATCAGAACTACGCTGGAGAATAAGAGATGAAACTGAATTAAACATCATTTTAGGGAGAAACTAAAGGCAAGTATGCCTGCGAAAGTGGATGTAGAAGTTTCCCAGGATTTTGTGTGAGCATTTTGAACTCTGTGTGAGTATGCAAGTGTCAGACATACTGTACCTGCAAGCACATTGGCTGCTCTCTAACTTTCTAAATTCCATTTCATGACACAATGACAGATATAAACCTAACAACCATATCTCCCTCCTCTGGCTCCATCTCTCCATTTCTTGCTACGCCTCAAACCAGCTGCAATAAAACTCAAAAAAACACTTGGATCTGTGCCCTTTCCACCTGGTCTCGCATTGCCAGACCTTCCTCCACAGCACCACAACGTGTACGTTCAAAAGTTGTTTTAGTCATGCAACAGAAAACTCAGATTGGACAGATAGTCTAGCTAGCTGTCTGGATTTACCCTGCAGAGATCTGAGGAGCAGTTAACCATAGTCCTCAGAAATCCACCGGGGTTTAGAATGCCAACATATTGAAAGTGGAAGGTGATGGACATCGGGCCAGAAATTAGGGATATCCAGCGGAACCTTTCGGCGGCACCTGAACAATCCCGGAAATAAAACATCGTCGATATAGACTACTTTCCACCCATCTACGCCTTTCAGAAATGCTCTCATATACCTAACAGACAATTAAAGCACATTATACAAGAGCATGGGAAAAGAAATGGGCAGAACCTGTCTCATAAGATGAGTGAGGCTGTAATTTGATGAACAAGCTAACACTTACAAATTTTAAACCACCCTTTAAACATGCAAGATCTGTAGGTGATAGTTAATGTAATGCATTTGACAATGACTTAAAATTCATATTTTCTTTTATCAAATACAAAAAAGAATCGCTGTTCTGTTGATCAGTGATTGGTTCATGGCTCTAAGGAGTGCCCTATGGGATTAGTTAGTTTAGATGGAATCCCACTGTTTATTAGCAGGCACCCCAAGTCTTTTGACATGCCAGTCATACATAAACATCTCCTCATTAACACTAGGATACTCACAGTGAATGCATGGGGAATGTCATTTAAATCAGAATGGACAATATGGATAATAGAGAAGCATTACCAAGGCACCATACATGAATTGCATGCAGCCGGTTTAATATTAGAAGATAATTCATTACTTGTACATTTACTTTACGGTCTCCTGTAAAAGAGACGTGAGGAAATGAGAGAGCTTCGAGATGGGGGTGATGTGATCGTCAGTACCACAAGACAGAATATTTCATATTTATATAATCTATCAAGGTAATTTGATATTGAGATATGATGTTGCCGAGTGTTATAATGTGAAGGACAGTTCAAACCAACACATGTCATGGACATTAGACATTTCACTATAGCTATAGTGGATAGGATGCCATCTGAGAAACAATAAATCCTGCATCCTGGCTGTCATCTGAGACCGCCAAAAGGTTGGGATGTACCCAATAAATGGCCCATAACGATAAAGTATGTCTATTTTAACTGAAAGTGTAAATTGACAGACATTTCATAGACAGTAACTGTGATATTTATGTTGTGGATATGCACAGTATAATACTGTTATCATCCAGATAAGCTGTATATACCAAGGTAAAGACACACTCGAGGCTTCTGTAAGAGGTTTGAACAGTTTAAAATTTTCTGAAATTGTACAAATAAAGTACCAATGAGATGAAAAAAAATAACCCCAGTCAAAGGTAAAGGAGAAGTGACAGATAAAAGTTGTGTTATGCTTGGAACATTTCACAATTTGTCAACCAATTCAACACAATTCTCATCCCATTAGATATTGGACCTTGACTGAAAAGGCTTTTGCTCCTCTCTTTTTATACTAATAAACAGCTCTTTTGATAGCAAAGATACTTGTAGAAGAATATGATTATAAACTTGAATATGTGTGTCCAGTTTTAAATTTCTTGGCACCACCATATGTCAGTCCCTGAAGTTGGAGGTCAACACCAACCTCATTATAAGCAAAGCCCACCAGAGGCTTCACTTTCTGTGCCAACTCAGGAAGTTTGGTGTAGCTAGGGATGCAATGCTCCAATTTTACAGCGCCACAGTGGAAAGCGTGCTAGTCTTCTCCATCGCTGTCTGGTATGGTAACTCCACCTCTTCAGAGAGAAAGCAGTTGGAGAAGGTGGTGCACACCGCATCCAAAATTATAGGTCAGGCCATCCCATCTGTAGCCTCTATCTACGCCACGCGGACCAGCCATAAAGCGCAGAAAGTGCTAGACGACCCCTCCCACCCTGCCAGGTCCCTCTTCCAACTACTGCCCTCTCGAAAGAAAGTTCAAAGTCTCAGAGGCAAAACATCCCGCTTTTGTAACAGCATTTACCCTGCCACTATTAGGCTCCTTAATGCTCAGGCACCTTGTAGAGTAAACCTGTACTAAATGCACCTTATTCAAATGCACTTTATAGACTACACAAGACACTTTATGGGAAGTTGCAATAGCACAAGGTCTTTACAGCTTTTTACTGGTTTGAATGATTGTCTTTGTATTGCCTTTTTTTAACCTGATTAGCACTAAGGCAAATTCCAATAAACTGTGTTGACATGGCAATAAAGTATTGAACTTGAATTTGAACTTGAATGCACCTGTGTACATGTAACAAGACTTCCAGTGGCACGGCAAATTTACTTCAAATGTTTTACGACAACACCACCTAGTTTTACTAGAGTCCAGGAATCTTAAATCAATAAAACAATTTACTTGGTAGGCCTAGGTTCTTTTATACAAGGGAGGGCAAAGCATAGCAACCCAAAGGAACGACGACAAAGATATGATGATAAAAAAAGATATGATAAAATAATTTATTTTATCCAGGAAAAGCTTAACTTTTTAAAAAAAATAAAAATTTAACTATTTAAAAAGATTAAATATCCCAAATCGGAAGAACATATGAAAGCAAAGTGGGGAAGCTCAACTCAGTTACTGAACAGGAGTCCAGGAGTCCATTGCTCTGCGTGCAGCCGCACGTCCGTAGTCTCTGCCTTGTCTGTGATCAGTTCAGTTAGTGGCGAGTGGGCCTTCGGCTTTGCCCGTCCTCTTCAAAGCGCTCCACCGCTTCCCCCTCTGCAACTCTGTCACCGAAAAATCACTGCTAGTAGACAGTTGACTATTATGATACTTGAATTGTTACACTGAAACACTTAAAGACCACATATTATGCTTTTTTGTCTTTTCTGACCTATAAATGTTGTCTTGTTAAATGATACCAAAGTGTCAAATAATGAGGTAAATGCATTTAGACGTGAGCCCTGCAGGCAGCTTGGGTTAGCTCTGCCCAGCTCTGAACATTCGGATCTCATTGGGTCTCAATGGGGTCTTTGAATTTCCTGTATTTGTCTACGTCAATGAAACGGCCTTCCCTTCACGTGGTTGGAGGGGGGTAATGGGGGGGCAAGGGTGGGCAAGGGGGAGGAGGAACCTAAACCAAGCTTTCAGAGGAGCTGCAGAAAATGGGTAGGAGTTTCCTGACAATCTACATAGTTTATTGTGCGGTGAATGACGCCAGGCTGCTCTATAGGAGACCTGGTTTTAAAAACTAAGACCAGAAAACCAGTATAATAGCTGCTCGTTAACTTCCACAATAAATATATGATGTATTGAAAGGGGCATTATACTAATTATCAGAGGCTGCATTGCATTCTGGTCTTTTTCAGACAGAAATCTATGATGGATGTTATCCCCTATGATTGTCAAATGTCAAAATGATGGCTTTACAAAGAAGCTCTTGCTTTTTGACATCAGAACATACCATTTACTTGATGTTTTTGGTAATAACAGCTGCAGACTCTTTCATATCTGCCCATGAAAAATCCCAGCATGGTGTCATCTCCATTTCACCAGTTATCAAAGGGACTAGAAAAGGAGGATGGATAGAGGATACAGTAGGATAAAAGGCTAGCAGATTATAATTTTTTTTTTTTATTTAAATTTCATGATTCTTCAACAAGAGTTCAACTAATGTGGATGCGGAATTGTGAATGTGATATATGAATGAGTCAGTCTGCTCAGTGGTAGCCTAAATGAAAGAAAAGCTGGATAGCTTGGATGGCTGACAAGAAAGCCCCCCATATGGCTGTTAATAAAACTTTTACATGAACCTCACTGGTTTTCTGTTTGGTGTGGCAAGTGTTCATCATATCTTCTCTTTCTTGGACTTTTTTCTTCCTGACAGCAGTGATGGTGAAAACCTAGGATATTGTATGCATCCCTTTTCTAAATCTAAATGGAGCCACCTTCAACACATCAGTTGCAGTCATGCATGTTGTACACAGCCACACTCCACACTTATCCTCTATCATCGATGGCTTTTTATAGTGTACAACGGCAACATCTCACAATTAGAAGTTACTTCATCATTCTACACGTTGATCCAGGCTAGTCCTATTGTAGAAAGTGGAGCTATTTTGAGGAGAAAGACAGCCATTTCCCTCCCGGCAAGCCACATGGAGCATTGAGCGTTCCGTTATTTAATGGTTCAATAGCGATACCTACTCCCTCCTGTTTGAGAGCATTGTTTCCCTATGGTTATTGCGCCATCAGTTACCCCTGCGGATGCCTGGCTGACATAAATGCATACTTCCCATGCCAGCAGAGCAAATTAAACTGAATTGAAGGTGGAGAGAGAGGGAATGGGAGATTAAGTGAGAGATGGCCTGGAGAGAGGAAGAAAGAGAGGTACAGAAAGATTGGGTAAAAGATTGAAGTAATGACTTGCAATCAGGAGTAAAAGAGGCTCTCTCACTCTCTCTTTGCAACCACACACACACACACATACAGGTTTGTCTTACTACACTTGTAAGGCCCATTTCTCCTTTATTTTCACTGTGTATGCATAGAGTTCACTGTAATCTAGACCAGTGTCTGAAATGGGCCAGTACTCACCAGTACCAAGTACCAGCACTTTTGATTTTTGTCCACATGAGTACCCTTACTTTTAATCGCTATTAACATTATTATTAATAGGCTGATATGTATACCAAAATGGGCTATACATCCTGATTTTTTGGGAAAAAACAAGAAATCATATGTACAATCAGACATTCAGCACTTCCATGTAACCCGAATGGAATCCTTTAAGGTTACCACATTTTCAGACACTGCGACCATTTGACTATGAGACTAGCAGTCGAATCAGGCTCCTTAAATCGTCCAACAGTCGACTATTCAGGGTCACCCCTACAAGATGTTCATATGAATATAAATATATCCAAGACACATGCCATGATCATGTCATGCAACTGCTGAATTAGGGTACTGGCACATTATTTGGTCAAATAAGCACTGAATAGATCTATTTATGACTCAACTGAACCCTCCTAAACAAGCTAAAGTGGGGCACAGTTGAGGCAGGGCAACATTTGTTGGCCGTACTTTTTTTTTTACAATCCAACAAACTTCCGAAGGTGGTCAGGGATTATGTACTTGTTGCTAACACGAGTGACTATTAATGGTTTGCGTGGGTACTTTCATGGAGAGGGCTTGTGGGAAACTTGTGTGAATCTGACACTAGTTTCCAGCATTCCATTTCCTCCAGAATGGGTTAAATTTGCAAAAATTAATCATTTTTTACACAATAATACCAAGATCTTTTTTTCTTTTTTTTCTTGCAATGAAGTCAAAACCCACTGATGTTGTCAAAACACATGCAGGAATACTCAGATACTCTGCTTATTTGCTGTCTACCAGAGTTAAGAGGATCTATACTAATTTAATCTGTGCGTTCAATACACAGGTGGCTGCATGAGGTATTTAGCCTAGCTAAGTACCCAGTTTGTGGCAGGGGGAAACAGCCTCCGTAAAAAAAAAAACGATGTTCATACCTAACTCTCGGTAAGACTCTTGGCAAATAAGCCAATTTGTCACAATGTTGAAGCATTCCTTTAACTAGTACTGATCTTAACTAATACCTATTCCTAACATAACCCTTTAAGATACATCTAATAGTCAAGCAGAGTGAGGACTAACAAAATGACATCACCTAGTAGCCAGGTTGGCTCAGTGGGTAGAGCAGGTGCACATACTGTATACTCAGGGCCAGATGTACTTACGCTTTTGCGCCCACTTCAGGCGTATTTGTTTCGCAACGTGCGCGTAAAAGTATGGCGAGGTATGTACAAACATGCCGCACTGAGGTAAAAGCGCAGACTGCCTGTCGCAGGAACTGAAAATGGCAAATTGCGCTTTTTCGTGTCATGCATATGCATTCATGGGTGTGTGAAGGGGAAAGTGGGAGTTTCCCATAAAAGATGCTAAGGGAAGCGTAAAGTGGACCTAATTATGTATTCTGCGGTATGTACAAACACCACCCGTGAAAGCGCGCCTCTATTTTGCGGTGAAAATTGTCTGCCTCTTAAAAGCAGGTGTAAAACAGCCGCAAGCGGTTTTCCTCGCATATGCCTCCTGGTGAAATGGCAGCATTAATCCGAGCAAGAAGAAGACATACGCCAATGAGACGAGCTGAAAAGATTTGCCACAAGGATCACACTTTTTCAGTTGAGTAAACACAAAATCATTAAGCGTTACAGATTAAGCAGCCCTGCAATATTACAGTTACTGGAAGAAATCAAAGATGACATTGAATCTCCGACTCAGCGTTCACATTCCATTCCAGCAGTTGTTGCTCCTCGCTACCTTACAAATATTGGCATCAGGATCATTTCAAACAGTCATAGCATCAGCAGTGGGAATATCGCAGTCTGCACTCAGCCGTATCATAGCACCAGTACTTAATGCTTTGCTACAGCGCGCTAGTCAATGCGTACATTTCCACACCTCTAATGCTGAAATAACACGCATCAAGCAGGATTTTTTTGCCATCGCCCATTCAATTGCGCTTTTAAATGCGTGCATTATATATTATATGACGTAAGGTGAAGTATCACAGCGTGCGCTTTCTGCAGGTTGGCCATGGCGCTGATAACGCTACATTCACAAATGTACGTACATCTGGTCCTGAGAGGTTTATGCCTCAACACAGAGGTCCAGGGTTTGAATCCGACCTGTGACGATTTCCTGCATGTCTTCCCCCTCTCTCACCTAGTTGTCCTATCAATAAATGCGGAAAAGCCCAAAAAATAACCTTTAAAAAATATATATATAATAAAACCTAAAATATGGAATGCTAAAACCGCTTCTGACAAGGATAGAACTAGCAAAGCACACACACATACCTGTTAACCCTTCCGTTTTCCCAGGATTCTCCTGTATTTTACCCCTCTCTCCCACTGTTCACCCACATTGTTACGGATGACTGGAGAAATTGCGGACCCAAAATGCAGAGGCGGAAACTGAGGATAATTTTGATGTTTTAATAAACTAAGAAAAAGTACAAAAACCAAAAGAGTCCTGGAAACAAGCAGGCAAAAACGGGGAAACCAAAAATAAAGTCCAAGAAAAACAGAAACTCAACACGAACTGGGAAGACAAACAAAACTGAAAAAACAAACCGGAGTCAAAACACAAGGGAATACAAAACTGGCTACAAGACACACAATGATCTGACACCAGACAGCTGGAAGACAAAGACTAAATACACAGGGTAACGAGGAAACACAAGACAGGTGACACAAGGCTGGGAAACAGGTGAAACGCATAAGGGCAATCACAAGGGCGGGAAAACACAGGAAATAAAACAAGACAGGACAAGACAGAAAACAAGACCGTCAAAATAAAACAGGAAACAGGGCAAAAATACAAAACAGAAAAAAACAGATTACCAAAATAAGACAAAACACACCAAACCCATAATACTTATTATGTTATGTTATCCCACGATATTTTCTTGTAAATCTCCCCTATTTTTAAAAAGAAAAACGTTGGCTGTAGGCATAACCGCCAGGCCTATTTGACGTATATGCTACATTTTCCTCCAGTAAAGCAGGTGGCAGTATGTAGCACATCAGCTGTTACATCCACAGTAGTGACGAAAACTCAATCAATTAAACAGCACCTGCCAACGAAACAAGAAAAAGAAGGATTCCAGGATGGATGAACATGAGAGGGACGGAGGAGTATCTGCCCAAAAGGGTAAAACCTTGGGCAAGTATTTCAGCAAATGGGAGGACGGTTACCCATACTTAATGAAGAACATCGTCGGTCAAAGTCATGATTTTTGTAAACCACTGTTCACCATCGGCAGGCACTCTCCATCTCAGGGGGATAAAAGAGAAGACTACGCTCTGCTGTCCATGTTCACTGTGTGACAGCTATCACCAGAGGGTGCCCCTCTGGAAAATAGCAACCCCTGATCTGTGCACATGCTGTGGTAAGGGGCACACACACTCATTAAGATGCCACACACACACACACAGATGCAGGTTTCAATCTTCATGGCAATCTATCCCATGTTTTATTCTTTCGCCACTGTAAGCAAACATGAAAACACTGACATGCATTCCACATGCAAACACACGATTCATACAAACAGATACACATCTCCAGTGGTGTCTCCAGCTGTGTATCTTTGTTTCTCTCTCTCCCGTGTGTAGAAGCTGCTATCTGCAAATATGCTGATGTTGTCACTGTTGCATTACAAACACACACACACACACACACACACACACACACACACACACACACACACACACACACACACACACACACACCATGTCCAAAGGGCTCCGTGGGGTAAATATGTTTGGAGCCATCATGTCTGATCATCTAATCATGACTAGGCCTTTAGGGAGCAGAGCATGCCTGCTTCTCCCCTCGCCATACATGCTGATAACACAATTCTCCCACAATGCCCTTCAACACTACAGATTCATATCTCAGAGGTGGTTCAGATGGCTACAAACACTCTTAATGAAGTGCTGCTTTGCCAATGTTCTTTTTTGAGGGAGATAATTGATGTGTTTTGAGTTTTTCCATCACAGCTATTATTTCTTTCACCTCTTCAAACGAATCCAGGTGATTGTGCGGCACATACCATTTGCTTGTGGTTTCATGTCTAATTCTCATTGCCTACTGCTTTTCTTAGAAGCTCATACTGTCTGAACAACCATTCAAACTTAATTACATAACCTGCTGACAGAAGGGCTTATTGATTTACAGCGATTGTCTACCTATGCCCAATCAGCGGTGTTGCTTTTGTGTAGAACTGCGGCTTTCTTCATTCTTTGAGGTAATAAGTATGATTAAGAGGCAAACGTTACTTGATGTGCACAGCAGCTAATCTAGGACCAAAATTGATTGCTGTAAACTGTTATGTAACACAACTTATGTTTATTTATTATTTATTAGTTTGCAAAAAAAACATTTTCCTTTTTACTTGTTCCTCTTTGAAGTTACAGTCTTGAAGATCTCCGTTTCATTCACTTTGGCAGCACCTATGGTGATAAGCGGTAATTGAGAGACTGCAAAAAACCACACCCTGCTTCACATACAAGAGATTATTATTTTAACTAGAATGTACAATCTTTCTCTTCTGTCTTTGAATCTAACATGCTCCCTACTTTCTTCTCTTACAGTTATAAGCTTCACGGACATCATTTCCTATTACTATAACAAAGGATACTGTACAGTGATCTTTGCTTTTTTTCTCTCTGTTTCACTTATAAATCCATGACATCAGTGTATTACTGATTTCTTTCCTTGTTCCCATGTTTAATGAACGCATAATAGTCCAATTGTTACAAAAACAAGTTGGTGAGTGGAGGATTCATCATTCATCATCATCAGGAAATCATATATCTGGAAGGATACAGTAAGTCAAGTCAAAACAAAGGCAATTTTTACGGTATTGCTTAACATTGCCCAGCATAAAATAACCTCTTTGTTAAAGTTAAGGAATGACTATGGTCATGGTTGAAAGAAGCCAACGTTGACTGTCGGTAGGATACGGGAAGCCAACATCAATCTTAGAGCCCGACATTTTGTTCACCCAGCTTTGTGTCTCTATAGCAACATCACACATTTCATCCTTTGCTCCCGACGGATAATTCCGTCAGCCGCAAGAGGGCTTGAACATAAATATATGGGGGCATTTGCTGACACGACTGATGCTGTCATTTGTCTTCGGAGGAAAGTCTCCAAATTTGGCTCACAGGGTAACAATTGAAATATTAAACTGCCAAATATCTTAATGGTGTCACCATGCAAACCTCTTCTCTGCCTTTTCGCAATCACTTCTTGACATCTTGACTTGATATAGTTTGTGGAGACTGTTTTTACATAAAAGTTATCTATTCTAGTTGTAAAGATGGCTTTTTTTACTTAATCTGTAAGTGTAGAAGAAGTATTGATTTAATGCCAAGACAAACTGCACCCAAGGATAGTTTTTATACGTATAGCCATTGTCACATCTAAGACAACCACATTTACTTGTGTTTAAACAACTCTCCCTCTGCTCTATGCCAAGTTATTATTCGTGAATTTGATGGAAATGTGATAACATGCTCACAACAATAACAACAAACAAAGGAGATGGCTTCTTTGGCGTGTTGACTTTTTTCATGTCTGATTACACGGCACACTTGATTTGTCTAATTTCAGGGATGAGCAGGACTGAGATGGTAGCACTGTGATTCGGGGGCTCAGTACCATCAATTCAATTCAATTAGTTTTAATTAGCACAGTGAAGAGACAGAGGAAAAAGCAACAACCTCACAGGGTCCTCCAACAATGAAATGAATTACTCATGAGTGAAAGCTTATCAAATCAGCCAGCTTTATATGTAGAGAATATTAAATCAAGGCGCTGAAAGACATACAACGGCAATGAGTTATACTGATATTTAAAAGGCATGAAATCTCTATTGGATACAAATCAGATCACGATAACAGGCCAGCGGTTGTTTGATGATATTTGGTGTGTTATACATTCATTTGACACAAATCTGTCTGCTGTGAGATATTTTCATTTATTTTTAGATGTTGCCTTTGAATGGAAAACTTGCACCACAGAGCATTGACTCGAACTTGATTGAAGGATACATCTAACAATGACGGCAGAGACGCACAGTTTTGTGAAAAAGAAGGGCTCTGAAAAATGTCATAGACATAAGAGCACTCTCTGATAATGACTTATGTATTTCAAAAGACATTAGGGCATCTTTGTAAAAAAAAAAACTGCAATTCTGCATTTTTTACTTCAAACAATGTATTAAAGCAGGGGTTTCCAACCCTTTTGGCTGGTAACTTAACTTAAAATGAAGTGTTTCCCACAATACCACTTCACAATATGTGTCACATTTGTTTAGGCCCGTGAGCTGTGAGCAGTTTTACCAAACCTTAGATTGTGTGTGATAATAGAACTATCCATTATTTCATAAGAAAAACACAGTTTCTGAATATTTTGTAGCAGAGCGTATTTTTTTCCCCTCTTTCCTATCCCAGTAATCATCTTGTGACCCCTCAGATGTCTCTACAACCCATTGGATGAGACCTGACGGGTACATTTATTAGAGGATACACACATTCTGCATACAGATTCTGAGATGTCCTTACTTGTACTTTTTGCTGGGAAACAAAACTTGTAGTACTTCCAAACTAACTCTCATCTTATGCCATAAAAAAAAAACTTCTCCTTCCAAGACATAGCTTTATTCATTTATTGATTGTTTATTTATTGTTATTTGGTCATGTTTTTGAAGACCTATCAGCTGTCATCAGGGCAACAGCTTCGCTTCCTGGGGTCCAAGAAAAAAATGTATATACCATAGAAATCATTTTATTTCTGTCCACTATCTGTTGTAGTGTCTCTGTACTGTCTGTCATTGCAGCTGGAGACTGACTGTAATGGAATATAGTGGCACTTTCTGCAATGAAAAATCACCAATAAAGGCTTCTAAACCAAAAACTACACAACCGGACATGTTCCAGCAGGAAATTGGGGAGACATTAACAACATCCTTAACGTTGGCATGTAGCTACACTTAGCAGTGTATGTAATGTAAACACTGCAGTAACGTGCCTTGAGCAGATGACCATATAAGGAATTCCAGCAAGGGTTGACATCAGTTTGAGCCTAGAGTAGAAAAAAAAATGTTTACCCCATTATTTGAATCTTTAGCCAACGTTTAATATGACATCCAATATTGTAATATTATATCTATGACAGAAAATAAGGAAAAGCATGATAGGTCCCGTTTAACTGAACATCCCTGAGTGTCACTGAATAACATGACAAGCAGGTGTTAGCAAAGTCTTTAAACACTGTTAACCTTCTGTTTGTTTTGTGTGAACCTGAAGATAGTGTTGATTAGACCCATTTACATTAATCATCATAATAACATTTCACATATACAGTAAGCTAGTGTATATGCATACACCTACACAACACTACAATTTTAGCAGGCAAAAACAAAACTAATGTTTATCATTAGTCTGCATTAATCTGCACAGCTACCACACTTTGTTATATATAGTTTGTGGAGACTGTTTTTACATAAAAGTGTATCTATTCTAGTTGTAAAGATGGCTTTTTTAACTTAATCTGTAAGTGTAGAAGAAGTATTGATTTAATGCCAAGACAAACTGCACCCAAGGATAGTTTTTATACGTATAGCCATTGTCACATCTAAGACAAACAACCCAGGACTTCCAAACAACACAGGACTTTCACTGTGGGCTTTCTTCTTTTCCTAAACCCAACTGTCCTGTTCTTCCCGCGTGTCACGAAAATGTAATCCCACCCACGACTTTTTCCTTAACCTAACTGCGTCAAAAGTGACACCAATAGTCTGGACCAAGTGCGGTTAGATAAAGCGTGTTTAGATATGACGCTTTTTGCGTCAATAACAACGACAAAGGCACCTGACCAAGCGTCTGTATTTTACGAGATGGGAGTGAGAATCTGTTGGGTATATACATATATAATAGACTACTTAAACTCTGCATTTAAATTAGAAAAAAAAATAATAATTAAGAAAAAAGGCAATAATGATAAAGAATGGTAAATCATAACAATAAATGGCCGCCTCATACAGAACAGTTTTCTTTAAAGCATTAGTTCAGGGTTGTAAAAGAGCTATTTTATTCATTGTCACTTGCCTAGCTTTGTAATGGTGCTTATATTTAATCAAGGTTATCCTTAAGAGAAGGCAATTTTATAATACATATAGAAGAAGGTTAGAAACCTACAGTCCAGCCTCTTTTTCCCCTAACCTTCTCTTCAGCCAGGAAACATTAGCCTGCATTCTCTTCTTGTCTGAACAGTTCAACCCTTTGGACAACCTGCTTTAATATGCTTGGAGATGGAAATGACAACAGCAGACAGTAACAGCAGACAAAGCATTTATCCCTCTGTCTGCTTTGTCTATATGACTAGTCAAATGTCAATTTCTTAGGCTAAAGTAACAGACTGTGACATATAATGTAAATGAAGTACTCAGACTCAGACCGTCACTCTACCAATAATCTTCTGAATCTGATATTTTGGCCTGAAATATTAATTCTGAGAGGTGCCAATATTGGTTTGACAGGCTGCCTCGGCACCACGCTGCTCAATAAGGCTGTGATTGATGCACCCCCTCCAGATTCATTGACTAGGACTGTGACTGGGTTCTCTATCAACACACTGCTCGACTGTGACGTGGACAGACCTTAAGGGCAGAACACGCTGATAGCTAGATGGATGTGATACACTGTGAAATACACCAAAGGCACATTTTTGATTTATGTGTCAATAGTGTTTGTGTGGTCAATGGTTCCCAATGGTTTCTGATTGGACACCACTAAGACGTAAAGTATGCTTAATGTGTATATTTTAATGGAAACATAATCATTGGTTAACTTGTAGACTTAGCAATGCCATCTACGCTCCTATGAAAGACCACACCGCTCTGACAGATGAAATATATCCTGAAAATAAGCAGAACAGGCTGAAATGAAGACTTTTACTGTGACAATTTGCTTGACTTTGACACGATGAGGTGATGCGATGAGCCGACCCGGTTGCTCTCCCACTGAGGCAAGACAGAGCAACAGACCACAGCGAGGCCATGGAAGGTTACTAATGAGGAACTTTGTCAGCTCAGTGTCTGACATGATGAGGAGTGGAAATGAAGAGAAAGTGAGAGCAGGAGAGAAATGCAACTTCAGCTTCAAATGGTTTCCCTGACTCAAATTACCCTCTTCTCTGCCCAGATCAAATTGTCCCACTTGTGCAGGCCATATCTTGTTTTTGCAGGAGCAATGGCGATGCAGTCTTCAGGGTAACAGGTGGCGGTGCAGCAGAAAGGGAATGGCTTAGCTAAGTCAAAGCTGATCCCACTTGTTGTCTTCAGAAATATGCTACTGATTAGGGTCTGATCTACACTCTGGATGCATACGTAATGTATCTAACTAACTGGAGGAATACAACTGGCAGTGCTCTTTAGACTGGTAGAAAAAAAACAACCTTAAATCCAGTTGTCACAAAGAAACTATAAAACTAAAACTGTGGATATTCACATTATCTCAGCAATATTCCACTTAAACAGACAGCTCTGCCTCTCACCATTACCATACCTTTGAATGCATACTTAACTGGCTGAAGTTTACTATGAATTTGGAAACCATACCGTTATCACAGAACAAGTAGAATGTATGAATATTAGAGTGATACTTTGGATCTAAATATCACAGAGCGTGGCATATAGTCACTATTCATTTTATCTTGAGTACCACAGAGACACTTAAATTGCTTATGAGAATATAGCAGCATGTGGATATTCTTATTTTGATATATTCAGGGGACTTCCAAACTGGTAAATACTCAATATTCTCTCTTCTTCATCTATATGCTTTTGTTTACTTACCAATTTAGGGTATCAATATATATTATGAGGAGAATGTATGTGTGTATCCAAGTGAGTAAACTGATGAGGCTTGATTTGATCTCTTTTTATGTTGTTGCTTTTTCCTTTTATGATGATGAGCTCAAGGACCCATCATTTTGTCTAATAATTGCCTGTAGAAATGTGTGAGGGTGTGGGTACTGGGCAGTCAGCAAATTATAGCAGCAGTGCACCTGAGATGTTTGTGACTCATTGTGACAGTAATTGCTCCATTTGGCCTCAGACAATGTCGTTTATATAATTAAGTTCACAGCTGATTGTAGGCCTGTCAGCTTTGATATCATTATTGGAGCAGCTGTGACCATCCGTCAGGACCTGCATCATTTGCGCTCTGTATGCTGTTCTTTGGGTAGATGCTGTTGATTTTTATGGGACTATATTATGGATTTCCCCCTTTGATTTCAATTGATCCATATTTTTTTTTCCTGAAATCAATCACTGCGATCATCTTTATACACTTTCATCTTCTTTGACCACCATATTTTAGAATTTCAAAAATCTCCACCGCCTGTCAGGTATGACCACTCACCCAGTAAAGTAGAGTATTTTGAAAATCATATCCTGCACCGCCCTCTCGTCTCCCTCGCCCAGGGTGAAGTAACCAGCCGGAGCGGGGCGTGTCTCTGCGGGCGGCCTCCTCAGTGCGGTGCCGCGGCCACTGCTGCTGATGCCGCTGTGTCTTCCAGTGGATGCAGGTGGAGATGCGTCAAAGTATCCGCACACACCCAGGAGCATCCGCTAGAAACACGGTGGCGGAACCTCCACAATAAAAGCCCCTGGATGCGTATAAATGTAGGAGTTTTAATTTGAAAAGAATAATGTGAAGTTGCATGGTGTGCCTTGTGGCGGGCTTGACAACAGGGATGCAGGTGGAGCGATTCGGCCAGGACCGTTCACATCTGTCTTGAAGGAGAGAGGGGGGAAAGGAAACCTACGTTGTGGTCTGCTCATCGCTCTGGATGAAAAAAAAAGAAACACAGAAGCGTGAACTGCATCCAAGCTATATCCAGGGATATTTACAAACATCCCCAAGTCTGGAGAATATAATCGGAGGGATTGCCGCAAAACACAAGTAAGGACTTTTCTCTTCTTTGCTGTGACTGTATGCGTCTTAGGTTTTTTTTTCTGGCTGTGAAGATTTGTCACTCTCTGCTAATGCCCTCCAAATAATGACAGGTGATGCTGAGATTATTATTTTTAAATACATTAGTCCAATAAGGAACAATTATTGGCTTTGTTCTGCTGAGAGGGAGCCGGTAGCAATGATGCGTAATGGGTCAATATTTGGAGGAGATTTGGGAGGCGAGTGGATTCGGTCTGTTTTTGTTTTCTGCGGCTCTAGGAGCCAGACACGTTGAATCCGGTGGTGTGTGTGTGTGTGTGTGTGTGTGTGTGTGTGTGTGTGGGGTATGTTTTGAAGCCACGCGTGTCGAAGTGTGGGAATCCTGCAAGAAATACCACAGTGCTTAGTGAAAGTCAGTTTGTGTGCTCCGCTTTAGAAAAAACAATAGCCAAAATCGTAGCAAGTGAGACACGGTGTATTCTGTTGATGATGATACATGTGGCCTAATTTTCACCCACCCACACACACACACACACACACACACACACACACAGACTGCTTACTTGCACACCTACTTCTCCTTCACTCCAAATCTCTGAAATGAAAATATGCTGGAATTCATGATTTGCCATCATCGACTGGGTTCATTTTAATTTATATAACATTATTTACAATTGATGTATCTTTAAAATGCTAAAATAAAAATCTTCATGACGCGGGGAATTAGGCCACCGGAGGGTATACTTTCTTTACTGAACAGCTGCATTATAATTGGCTGCTAAATGGCAGAATGGCTGTGATCTCCGTCTGTGGTGGTAATGCTATATATAAGTCTTTTCTCGAAGTAAATGTGATCAGCACGATGTGTTACAAATGTGGACAGTACGTGCCGCGTACAGTCCACATTTCCAACACATCGTTGATATTTTGGGGCTGTGTATATTGCGCCGCTATACTGCGACTGTATGCGACTCCTGCGCCACCGTGTCGCCAAACGCCCACTGGGGCGCGTAACGGTGTCTCTACACCAAATCTCCCAACCAGAGGATACATAATAAGTACTACAAACCGGTAGATAACTGATTATGAGATACACTTCGGGTTGCGGGGTTAGTTGTACTTGCACTAATTAAACCGAGCTGTCTGGTTGAGCGGCGCAGAGGCAGAGACGGGAGGTGAGGACCAGAGAGAGGACAGCAGGAATCAGAAACCACGTACGGAGAGTCCCTGTAAACGCATGTGGGAAAACTGACCTGCTCTTCCTTTTTATACTGAAGCTGTGTCAACTATTGTCCACAATAAGACCACTGGTTTGTCATTTTTCATAATATTTGCATATGCATCATTTGTCTAAAAAACACTTCTCCATCTTTCCTTTTGGACTGCGTGTGGGGCAGTAATACACTTTGTATTCCATTTAAAAGACTTTGCTAACAGTTACAAAGAAGATATTCACATCGTGCTCACTGTAGTGGAGTTTGACGAATAAAGAGACTGACCTGAATTCATTGCTTCCTTCGACCTTCCTAAGGAAAATACAATAGAGTAAGGTTGATTGGCTGAACCACACACAGGACGTGGTAGTGCTTATTGAGTTAGCTATCCTCTTAATGCAAATGAAGCCCTGTGCTAGAAATACAGCAAGCAAGGTGATGTGACTCATTTTTTGTTTCTTTTCTCAGGCCAGAAATATGTGGTCTCATAAAGACAGGCCTATAGACCATGTAGAAGGACTTTACACTTGTCATTAGCAAAAAAATAAATAAACTTTCACAAAAAAGACTCCACCATCAAGCCAGTCTAATGACTCTAGTTTAGACAATGGGCTTTGGAAATACCTAAATAGCTTCTCCCCTTATAATAATACACACTGAGCATATGGGAGAAAATGGGCCCATATGATTCCACTTTTGTTCTCAGAGCTTTCAGTGCACTTCATGGAGGGTGCTTAACATTGCCTTTGTGGGTTGAGATGACTTATAATAATTGCAAATTCCCCTGCAATTTGAATAATTTCTCTAGTCCTTTTCATTGTTTGTTATGCGGTGAGCGCAAAAAGTGGATTTGAGGTCCTGTGCTTCTCTTTGTTTTCGCTCATCCCTCTGACATGAGGCTCCTAACAACTTTCCTGAATACAAATCTCCGGCTTTTCAACTCAAATGCCATCATTCTGGGTCAACACACAATCAGCATGCCATTTGAATGCTGCAGAAAAACAACACCTTTTTAAATGCATAATGTGACTTATTGTAAAGGGTCCACTTTCTGTGGAGGGAATGTGTAGACCCAGTTTGTTCGAGTTAATCTCAGAGAATGAACTTGATGAAGGAGCTAGATCTCATGTGATTTATAAGATATTCAGTTTCATGCTAGGTATATTTAGGCCGAGCGCAGCCCTCGAAGCAGCTGTCAGATTGCAGGCATCAGTCAGAAACTCTATCCTTTCGCAGGTCAGTGTTTTGAGCAGCTGTCATTTTCCCCTGACAGAGAGCCAAGGCACTGTCTTCTATCTCACCTCTATCAAAACATGGGCCCTCACACCCCTCCCCAGGTCCCTCCCTGCCCCGTTGCACCCCTCCAGTTTACCACCACAGAGACTGAGAGAGCAGAATTGGAAGAGAGGAGAATCAGAATGGGTAATCTTCCTGTAATCCCTCGCACGGCAGCAAAGAGAGCAATCTGCCTCATTAACTCACTCTTCTGCCCATCGTAGTCTGGGCCTCATCCATCTTCCCGTCTATCCGTCCACCATCCGCCCGCAGAGTGGGAGAGAAGAGAGGTAAAAAGAGCTTAAGGTGAGCTATAAAGAAGACAGACACTTTCACTTGCATAAAAAAGGGGAGGAAATGTGATAGGAAAATGAAAGATTTCCTCCTACTACCTCCTCACGCCCTTCATTTTAGCTGGTAGGGCCATGATGAGGGAAGATTTGACCCGCCGGCTCTTTGTCCCGCCCTTCTATTGCTTTTCTCTTTTGATTAAGCAGTAGCAGAGTAGAGGTGGAACAGCCTATGATGGAGAGATTGATTGAAATACCTCTCATTGTCTCTGAGTGATTGCAAGGATGGATTTGTGAGAGAAAGAGAAGGGGTGGTAGACAGAGAGAAACAGGAAGAAAGAGAGGATACAGTATGGCACCGAAGATCCAATCACCTTTTCCTCCTGTGTTGCCATGCCGGTAGGATATCTGTGTCTAGATTGGTACTAATATTAGTCAGTCTAGTAGGACATGTATTATTAAGGATGTCTAAGTTAGTACATGTTTTGCCTTGCTGTCGGCTGCATAGGAAAAGGCTCAAAATTGACGTGTGATAGCACCAGTTGAGTTCAAAGCTCTGTGCGGATTTTAACAACTTGCCTTTGGTCTTTCTAATTGAGAAAGAGTTGAGAGACTTTGGTGTTTAAAACCCTGGATTTGTGCCACATACTCTACTGTATTCCACAAAGATTGGGTCATGAATTCATTCAGCAGAGCACACAAGTACATCTGAATCTTGAATGAGTTTTTTTTTTCTTGTCTCAAATAGTTGAAAGTAATGTAATCCCAGTCCCCTTCATTTCATATCTGAGTAACCCCCAAAAAGCAGGCCAATGAATTAATGAAGATGTTCTTTGTAGCCTCCAGTGGGATGATTTGGAATATTTGCATTACCATATTTTTCTCGCCTTTTAATTGGCTCAGCTTGAATTTCTTAAAGAGAATAGAGGAGTATCAATAATCAAAACAGGCATTTTAAGCCACTTTGTCATGTCAGCACTTTATTTCTTTCTCACCTCATCTCCCTCGGGTGTCACCCAGCCTAGACCTGAGAGAATTCTTGGCTGGAGAGTTTTTTATGTTTCAGGTGTGAGAAGTATCTCTTTAGCACCCGCCAGTGAGCTGTTTAACCTAAATTACTCTAGCACAAAGGCAGCTGCTGTTTCTCATGTTTAAAAATATCACCCCAGACTCCCTTCCTCCCCACTTAAAAGGGCACATTCTGGACAAAACGTGCTGATGTAGCCTCACTGTTGATGATAATATATCATGTTCACCTGCAACCTGAAGACACTCCTCAGTAGTACACACTGGTGGCTGTTTTGTACTGCAGAGCCCATTGGCTTTGTGTCATTATAAACACCAATACTGTCCATCCATTCCAGGGTATGCTAACATGTAGTTAGCTGTGAAAGGATTCCTATTTCAAAGTGGAGCAGGTTGCATAACAGGGATATGGGACACAAAAAACCCCACATAAGAGTTTTATGCTCATAATTGAAGAGTGGGTGTTAGTCACTAATCCGTATGCTGTGGGATATCACTCATCCACACTGTTTCTAGTTTTGCATAATCATGCAATTTGTTTGCATAACACTTGCAAATCTAACTAAACAATAGTATTTGCTTCTATAGACAAATGCTGGACATTACCATCAGTCACTTATTGCTATTTGGACAGAGCCTTATGCAATAAAATGCAACCTCAACCACGATAAGCTTTTTTTTTCTCTTACAGAATGTTTAATTAATGTGTCCTATGGTCAACAAAGCATAATTATGAGATTGCTTGTCCACCTGAACAATATACAGCAGTTTTCAAAGATGCAGGGAATATAGGCAGCCCAAGGAACGTTTCGAGTCATCACTTTGAATGTAGATGTGTTTATGTTCCTTACACTGATTTGTTTATGAGTCACACATGAGCTGTAGCTAAGGCCGTGGGCATAGAGCCGGACAAGCTTCCTCAGACGCACTTTTAATAATTGTATTGTCTCTGTTGATGTTTTTTCTTCTTCTTTTGAACTCCTAAAATGACTCTCAGCAGAGCAACTTGAAAAACTGTAAGTATTGCTCTAAGTTGAGTACCCTTAAGAGAACTGTTGTGCTCAACCAAAGTGGTTTCCTCTCCAGGAAATCCATAAGGCTTTTGTCCGTCCTGTCATGAAGGAATATATTTAAAGGGAACCACCCCTGCAGCCAAATCAATACAAGTTGTCCAAACTTGAGCCATACATGGTAAAAAGTCCCAAGCGCACAACTCCACCTCAAGCTTCATTCTGAATTGCAGCTATTTCCAATACTAGAATGCAGCTGTTTCTTACACTCTATTCACTGGCTGAAATTAGGTCTGGATTTTCCCCACCTGTGGGTAGAATGGACCAAGCAGCAGGGGGCACTCGGGGGCTGATGGGGGTCATGCTATTGAGATACTGTCTACAGCGGCCACACTCAGCCCCATCACGGCAGCACTTTGCTCGCCAGGCAATGGAGAGGTGGCTATTCTGCGAGCCACAATGGCCACTTCACTGTAGAGAGGGAAAGGCTTTGGCGGGGCACAATGGGTTCTTTTAGAGAGGTGGTGGAGCTGCTGCTGCTGCTGCCGGGGCCTGCATTGGGTTTGTGCAGCCAGCGTACCTTCATCAGGCTTCTCTTGTCACCGATATGATGGCGCTCTGTTTGCAGACAGCCACAGGGCAGAGTGTGGGAATAGCCACCATTTATCCCATAGAACTCTCAGGTCGAGCGCTCTCAGCAGCCAAGGACATAGGTTGAGCAGGAAGGGTCAAACAATTAACCAGCACTATTCTCTCAGTTGTAATGAGCCAGGCATAGAGAAGCACATTTGAGTGATGACTGCTGACACCATTTTGTGATTCAAAAGAGAAACACAGAAATGAAATGGACACTCAAATTCAATCACATTTAGCTTTATTTTCGTTTTATAGTTGTTATGTGTCTTGCTGTCATGCACTAACTGCATTTCCTCCACATTTTCTTTGCTTTTTGGTGGACAAATTGATTGTTTGATAACTAAGGTGTTAATTTTTCTTTGCACCATATGTCCTGCTCCAAATGTTAGTTTTAAAGGCATATCTTGCGTTGATGCAGATTTTTTGTGTGTGCCATTTTCCTGTTTGTCAGGGGCAAATGAGGCCTGTGTCACATTTGTGCCGTTGTGCCACTTTGGCTTTCACAGTTTGAAGGGGAAAAGTAGAGACGTGAAGGCTGAATGTGTCTACATGATATAAGAGGAAAAGAGGGGGAGGAGGGAGAATGAGGGAGGAGGAGAGAGAGGGAGAGCAGAGTCACAGACCATCCGTTCCTCCCTCCATCTCAGTCCAGCCGTTTCAATCCAACCATCCATCCAGATAGCTTTAGTGAGACTTGCTGACTAACTCCTCTGATGCAGTGCAGCCTTTTCTTTAGTCTTTTGGACCGTGTCCCTCTCCATACTTGCACATTCTTAGCTGTTCAGTGCACTGCTAGTATAGGCTGCATAGGTTTTTCTCCTACACAACCCAATGCAAAACTCCCATCCCCTACTAGTTAGATTTTAGACATTATAATAAATAAATACATTTTACAGTAATGTTATTGCCTAGTGTGATCAACTATATAACAGATATAGCACAATAGTGATACAGAACATATGATTTCAATGTTCCCGCCATTTCCCAGGAAAGATCCTCTGACACACAAAAAGTGATTATTTCCACCACAACCAGTATTTCATTGTTTAACAAGAGGAACTGTTGAGTTGAGCAGTAATAGTTATCATGACTCACGTTGAAAAAAGTCACATTACTGGACAGAATGGGTTTTGGACAGGTTAAGTGTGGTGCAAAAACACCACAGCCTGTACTTCACAAATGCTAAGCTGTAGTGTCTTGTTGTTATACAACCTACAATGTTATTATAGCCAATACTATGATAATGTCATCAGCGTTTTAGAACACTTCTGGTTTAGTTTTAACAGTCTGACGATGTCCAAAGCTGCAGCCTCTTAAATCATGGCCCACAAATTAAATAAGACCAGATCTAATTGTTTTGGGATCAGAGCCACTCTTCCCATCAATGGTGATAATTGCGGGGGTTTAGCACTTACCAGCTTCCCAAGTCTCTCTCCCTCTTTCTGTCTCTCTCTCATGGAGCAGTCCAGGATTCATCAGTGTTTTCCCTCTCTTCCAAGCAGGTGTCATACACCATTTGGCCTGGGTGTTTGGGGACTGGCATGTATGGTGACGTGTGCCTCCCATTCCGCAGCGAGTCCCTGGAATAACTCTGCGATTTGACATGGCCCCTGGTGTAAAGCAAGCTGTAGAGTGTGCGTGTGTGTGTGTGTGTGTGTGTGTGTGTGTGTGTGTGTGTGTGTCACAGATGGTATTAGCAGCAGAGAGTGGATCCCTGGGAATATGTCAGGGTTTTCCACCAATGCTGCGGCCTGTCACCCTTTTTCCAAAATGGACGACTCAATACAAGATTTCTTGATCTTTGTTTGGGCTAAGTTTGCATAAAATTGTAGACAACACAACCTGCATTTTAAGAACAGGGATAAACTAAAACCTTCCCTGCAATGTTTACCCAATTTTGAGGTATGAACTCTCTCAGTGACAGTTTCTCCCATTTGAAGTGCAACATGACATATGACTGTATAAAATGAAAGACAAACAAAAAGGTTAATGTAGATCAGAAAACACAAGCATTAAGTTAATTAAGTCAGAATATAGTTATAGTCACAGTGAATAGCTCCCAGGCTGACAGGGAATCAAGAAAGAAAACAAGAATGGAGTAGAGAGAGAAAAAGACAAACAGGCAGATCATAGGAACCCAGCAGACCTCAGACTTCCAAAGCACAGATGATGTGTTTAAAATTCAGTCCCACCAAAGTCAAACTTCTTCAGAGCATCATCGATCGAAAGCTTTCTCTCTTGTCAAGCCATTTTCTCCATGGATCTGCCAGGCAACTTTGCTCCAGTTACCCACTATTCACTCGCTAACCCTGCTCTGCCATCAGCCATGAATCTATAAGACTTAGTCAAACCTATGTGGCCCGGTTGCCCCCAGAGTGGCGAGGACCTGTATTTGGACCAGGATGGCACGGTTCCGGCATGTTGCCCTCTCTACTGGACCAAATTCAGTGCTACATAGATCCAAGAGCACAGCTTTAGGGAATTTAAATCGTCTTGGTCCCTGAAGCCTCTTTCTCTCCTGGTTATTCCATTAGCGTAGCCTGCCTGCATTGCCAGCAGTGCCATCATGCAGCATTAGGCATTGGGGGTCACTGCAGTATTTATGTGTTTACAACAATTTGTGATTGTTAACACCTTGCCAAAATCACAGCATCAACTAGTGGTATCCCCCACCCCGAGATACAATTTGAAAACGAAAGTCAAATAGGCAAACACACTTTTCTTCATGCAGGTTTTGTCACGAACAGTATTAAAGTTCGGACTGATAACGAGGACATTAAGTGTAACGATTGCGCAAGCTTAACGTCTGTATTTTCAGACTTTGATGATATATGCACAGTTTTAAAGACAAATATTTACATATAGTATATATAAAGTATATATATATATATATATGCTATATATGTTATTTACACTGTGTTCTGCCGTTATCTAATGCTAGGGTATTTGATGCTATCCTGTATTCCATGCAGTCAGGCCATCTCCTCCTCCTGCACTCCATAGCGGACAATGTGACGGTGAGACAGCGCCAATTAAATATTAAGAACAAACTTTTTATTTAAGATTTGAGAGATCCCAGATCATTTACTTATTGGGTAAAAACAACCCTAACCGTTGCCCAAACATTGAATATTTCACACTTTTCCTAATAATATTCATTTATGTATCTTTGTTCAGATCTCCTCCATCTACTACTTAAATTTAAATGCTTAGTGTTACATCTAAGAATTTCATTGACCTTCCTTGATGTCATTAAGCTCTCGTGGCACATCCCACAGTGCATTGCCACCGCCACCCTCTCCGGTTCAGAGCCGGAGAGCTGAACCAGAAACAATGGGTGCGAGAAGCACTGTGGGATAAGCCGCGAGGACTCCATGACCATGACCATCAAGGAAGGACATGCTTTGTGCACATGGCCCATTGGCACACTTCAGCACCACATACTTCACAGACAGCTCCTGGCTTTGCCAGTGTATTTTAAACTGCTGTCAATTCAGTACCATGGACAGTTCTCTACTCACATGCATTGTTTCAGCTATCTCACTCTGGGCCGCGTTCTTTGTGCATACATAACTATGTTATCCAGATTACACTGTTAACGATTTGACATGAGTCTAAATTTTGGGGGTTTTCAAAGCTGGTTTGAATTTAACCTGGAAGTGTTGTCAGAGCAACAAGTCCTTAAGCCCAAACCTACAAAAGTGCAGGCTTATTGACAGTTAGCTGGATCATGATGAAGACACATACATGAGCTAATTTTCAGATACAAATGGCTCACTTTCTTAGATTTACAATTATGAGTGTTGATATAAATATGATTTTAGATGAAAACATGCTCATCATTATGACCTGATGGTGTATTTATCACAACTACATTTTTATAATTAGGAGTTACTTATATTTATACAGGATAAAATATATAACATGATATACAGTTTGAGATGTTATTTCAAAATAAAAGTACACTTTTATTCAAGACAGCTTTATTCAAATCAATTCTGAAAGTGCTTTCAAAAAACCTAATTAGCTAGATGAGAATAAACGGGATTATTATTTTAGACAGATGAGACAGCATGAATTAGTTCAGCCACATTTAAAGAACAGGGCTGCAGTCTGCCTGACTCACAAAGGCAGCTGGGTTAGTTGCGAACCTTGGGTTTTACACTTACTTCCCTATTGTACAAAGATGTCTTACTTTTAAATTCTTAACTTTAAACGATGCATAATATAGCTGACATGCTCTAAAAGGGGGGAATTTAGGATTTAAACTCCATTTCTGTAGAAAATGTCAATACTTTTAACATTTTTAGATCATTTTTCTCTCTCTAGCTGTAAAATGCAGTGTCTCACAAATAGATGTTAAATGTTAGGAGAGGGTAGATATCAATAATGAATTGAATTTAGACTATCATTTGTGTTACAAAACTCCCAACATCGATTTGCCCACTCATATTTCATCATTGCAGCTGTGGAGAACATGAAACCAACTTTTTAAATATAAATCTTTTTCACAGTCAATACACAGTACAGTATTAATGGAAAGTAAAGTATGTCCACTGTGTCTTTTTATTTCTGCATTTACACTATCTGAACTTCACTTCCAGTCACCCACTTTCAATTTGGCAATAGAAGCAGTTTTTTTCCAATGTTATAATATTCTGTATTGCTCAGACTGAATAACCATGACTTTTCGAATTCATGAACTAGAAGAGCATTGTTGATGTTATTTATATATTTTATATACTTTTATATTTTAGGTTATATAACATATTGAAAAAAATGTTAATGTTGTATGTTAAGTATACAACAAGGCCAACAAGTATTTGTAGTGAGTTACTTTTATTGTTTGCTAATATGTTTTTCATCCTAGTTTCATATTTTGCTTTTTTTTTTTTTTTTTTTTAATTTTGTATCAAATAACAAAATGTATATAAATCAAATATGTGGGCAGCTACACCTTTTTAGTTTTTCTTTTTTCAGGTTGTCCATTCTGTCCATGAACAGGATTATTCAGTCAGCAGCCTTAGTCAGCAGGAAAACTCAATTGCATATCAAAGGTATAAGTAAACACAGCCAGTGCCGAAAGGAGAGCCATGCTGTTGATTCATTGCCTTGGACAGTTACTCTCCTAAGCCCATTCTGCTTCCACTCTCCCATCTCTTCTCCAGCTAATTGTTTCTGAGGGAGTGAGAGGATTTCAGCACCTTGGATAGCTCCAGATCCTGGACCGCTGCTCACTCTTCCCCCACCCCTTTTTCTACTGTAGCACTGAGGAGCTGTTCTTTCAGCCCCTATTTTCCACACACTTTCCAGACCTGCACAGTTCTCACTTTGTGTGAGTGTGTGTGTACCATAGACATGGTGTGTACTCTGAGTTTCTTGTTGCAGCCCCGACAGCTCCCTGAAGAAGGACTGCTGCTCTGGCTTTTTTATGATGGATTAGAGGTGTGTACAGTATGTGTGTGTCTTAGTATGTGTGTGTGTTAAAGGGGACTTCAACTGCACACATTTGAACTGTGCTGCAATCTTTTTCTCCCTCTCTGCCTCTAACTTTCTGTCTTTTTCTCCCTCAAGTTCAGAGTGGGGTTTGGCCAAGTTGTTGTTTACCTTCCTAACATTACTTACAATACTTGTACGATGCTGTTGCAGAAATTAATGGCATGGTTCGGATAGGAAAAAACCATGAAACGACCCAGTCAGACCTATTTCTAAATACATTACAAAGGCTGTTTATTTGTGTGTGTGTGTGTGTGTGTGTGTGTGTGTGTGTGTGTGTGTGTGTGTGTGTGTGTGTGTGTGTGTGTGTGGGCTAGTATTGGCTTAAGCTGCTGTTTTTATTAATTATTGACTTGTATGAAGCCTGTGGGAAGGTCTTGCGGCCCTTGTGGGATACTATGATTATGTCTGATTTACAGCTCTCAGCCCTCCTAGTGATGACTATGCAGGACGTTGTCCCCTCCCCCACCTCTTCCCACCACCCCTCTGTTTTCTCCCTTACCCTACTCTTGCTTTGCGTCTGGCATTTCTTTCTTTGTGTTTTTTCTTTTTTTAAACCAAGCCAGACTTGAGACCGGCATAATAGGGGCTTAGGCCGACAACTGCTGACTGGAGCTCTTTGATGTTTGGGCCGCTGGTTTTGCGTCAGGTCATGGTGTAAATGTAGTGATGAGGTCATTGAGTGTTAAGCCCAAGCCTCTCAGTGCACTTAAGGTACCTGTGGAGTATTTATGTAAGGTCTTTTGAAGTGCATAGATGACTGATGGCATGTGCAACTTTGGAGGTTTTAAGGAGGAAGTAAGGAAGTAAGTATGCCACTAAGGAAATAGTGATTTATGAAGTATCGTAGGATAGCAGTTGTGCAATGTGTGTAAATTTGAGACGTTAGATAATGGTGTATTTTGAGCACCGTCTCAGGTACCACACCTGAATCTCTTGTATGCATCATGCAATGAAAATAAAGGTATCTTATTTTATCCCACTTATAATCCCAGCAATGCCTGTTTCAGCAAGAATGGTCACATCCTTCAGAGTGCTTACATGTCCTTTTAGAAAAAGTTTTATATGAATATGAATGAATATGCATATCAGTATATGTGTATACATTTTGTGCATGTGTGTGCCCTGTTGATGTCCCCCAGCACCACCTGTGACCTAAGGAAGGGTAAAGTCAGTATGCTGATGTGGCACCATTGCTACAGATGGTCCTGATATGCCACGACACGGCGCGGGACAGCTGCTGGGTGTTACAATGAGAGAGAGAAAGAGAGAGAGAGAGAGAGAGAGAGAGAGAGAGAGGTGAAAGGGTATGAAGGAGGCGAAGACAAGGGGGCATTTAAAGCGGCATTTATGTTTGTGCTGTGTGTGCTGCTGTACCTTGTATGTAACCTTGTATCTCCAAAATGTCAACTGCTCAAGAAAAATGTCAACAGCTCAAAAACTGTGAAAAATGCTGTTGCACTGAGCTTCATTGCAATGCATATTTGACATTTTCAATTGTTGGAGAATTTTCTCAATGCATAAATGAACAAAAATGATTATGTACAAGGTTTTTTGGGCAACAACATCAACATGTATTTATTCTCCTTGTGTGTCCTGAGTGAATACATGTATCTCATAAAGGACAATATCATTGTTCATCATCTTTCATAGTCTGCTGCAGTAACCCAATCTGTGTGTGTTTTTGTGTGTGCATGTGTTAGCTATGGATAGTAGTTATGCCACCAGTGTGCAGCTACACACAGTACAAGGCACAGTACAAGGAGCAAAGTGCAGTCAGTCAGGCTCACAGGCAGCTTCAAATCAATGTTAGTCTCGGCTCGTATGTTGAGTCAGAGGGAAAGGATGTGTATAAAGTGGAGAAATTAAGTAAAGATGAAGAGGACGAGAAAAAAAGATTCCCTTTCCACTTAACACAGTAAGAGTCTCCCTGAACAAGAGACATCCAGAGACAAAGAGGACATGAGCTTTGGTGAGGGTGCAGAGAGCAACCTGTGGTTTGACATTGGCTCACCTCAGCTGTCTGTCAGTTGGAAGGAGGGGTCACCCCCCCACCCCCCCCTGCTGTTTTAATGAATTTACTAAGGTCTTGGGAATGGCTAATGCATTTGTTTATGGACAAAGGAAAACAGGTGGATACAAAATTCACCTCTAGCAGTCGTTTCCTGGGGGGGGGGGAAATCAAATAGTCCCTCAGGCTGGGGCTCATGTGCAATTCAGTTACGTTTTGTAGGTTTAAATTGTCCCCTGAGCTCTTGGCACAAATTGTGTCTGTTAGAGTTTTAGCTCTGCTTTCTATAATTTCTGTATGAAATCCCAGCCTTACAGGTTAGTGAAGAGAAATGTCCCATGGTAATCCTAATACCCAGATGAATCCCACATGTGAGTTAAGGCTTTCCTTTCCGCTCTGTCTGCCTGCCTACCTCCTCAGTTGGCCTGTCGCTACCAAAGCATCCCATCCTTCATTCATATGCTTCACTGACTGTACTGCGTCAAATAGGCAGCCTGTGACCTCAGGGGGAAGTATCCACAGAGAGATGGGATGGTGTGCTTCAGGGTGCAGGGGCAGTTGTGGGAAGTAATGTGGAGGAGGGAAGAGAATGCAGCTATCATCCATTCCTATAAGAGGAGACGTGAGACGGAGGAGGGCCAGTAGGGAGGGACGGGAAAGACAATAAGATGCCAAGAGGGCACAGAATATGCCTCTAAGTGCAACGTGAGCAGGAACATATCACACATATTTATATTCACGCCTAAATATTAGAGGCAAGGACAGCGAGCATAGACAGAGAAAGAGAGAAAAAAAAGGACTAAATCTCGAGACAGAGACCTTTACCTTAAATGCTAAACATATTTTTGCTTACTGGAGAGCATAGCTTTCACAACCCTTTAGGCCTTTTCTCTGCCTCTGACTCCTGAGAGAGGGGCAGAGGACTGGGTATGTCAGAGCTAGCTGTGGGCTGCTTGCCAGCCTGAAATTGCTAAGAGCTATATCTCCCTTGACGTCTTTCCCTGGCTAGCATAGTTCAGTTCAGTAGTAAAAACAAAATTGCATGAAACCATTTTCTGATTTCATTCTTTCTCTTTCCAAATGTTTCTCTTAAGCACAGTGGATCACTTAAAATATGCATTGGTTCAAGTTGAGTGATCAAAATGACAAGATTGACTGATAGCATGGCATTGCCAGCGGATGCATAACAAAATAACAGAGTTGCAGAATTATTGACATGGGCTACTTCTCTCTGTCAGGTTACTGTATTCATTATGTCACTGTGTAACTTGAAATGCAATAAAGAGACTGCTCATCTTATTGTTCACCATGAACATCCACTGCAAATTCTATTTAAATCCAGCAATGAGATTTATTTTTTATATAAAAAGGTTATAATTTGATCGGCACTAGAAGGAAGCTATGAGGTGTTAAAAAGCAGAGAAGTATGCACAATAGCTTTTAGCGGGCTTTTGAACAAGAGGAACATTTGGTGTAATGTTAGATGAAACATCAATTGGTCAACCTGGGACCAGGTAAGACCATTATGAATGTTGTAGGAATCTGGCTAGTAGCTGTGATGGTACATTAGATGCCAAAATGAGCAGCCCCTCCCACAGTCCCAGAATGGTACAGTCCCACATTCACCTATGCACCTTACGTCTCAAGACAGTGGAGACCCCCATTACCTGGTTCTTCCCTGGTTTACTTGGCATACGCAGCAAACAAATGCAAAGTTAAAAAATACGATAACGTTTGGCCAAACTATGAAGGAGGATACAGCAAGAGTTTGGAATTACCGGATATATTTTGTACAAGTAAACACTAGGCTAAAGTGCGAAATGTTCGGTGTTAAGGGCCTAAATTGCTAGCTTAAACGTTAATTGTTTTGAACGTGAAGCTCGAAGAACATGGCGTTTGCTAAAACGGAGCTGGAGAATACAAAGGTGCTGCACGTCAACCTGTGGTGGTGAGTGTTTGTTTTATCAAGACTAAGATAAAGATAAGATAAA
Source organism: Sander lucioperca (assembly GCF_008315115.2). Classification (NCBI taxonomy): domain Eukaryota; kingdom Metazoa; phylum Chordata; class Actinopteri; order Perciformes; family Percidae; genus Sander; species Sander lucioperca. The sequence continues at coordinate 15,857,649 of NC_050189.1, forward strand.
CAAGATAAACAGACCTGTGTGTTTATAATAAATTACAACTGAGTTGGGGAGTTATAGTGGAAGAAAATACATTTCTTCCACAGAGTCGTCAAGTTTGCCATAGTTTTTTAGCATAACAGCGCCATTTTTGCCATTTTGTTCAGTATGACTTATTGACACAGTTGGCGTCATATTGAACAACGAAAAATTTCCAGAGCAATAACAAAAGTTTTCTCATTTTGAACTGTTTTTAAGACATGCTGACTTTTATGAACAGCATTAAGACGTTTACTACAATACCTGTGGTGCAAAACTTCACCGTTGTGTATTAGGGAAAACTAGCCCATTACTTAAAAAAAGAAGGTAAATGCACAGGTGTTTAAGTTGTGGCTAATTAGACCCATGCACAATAAAGTTGAAACTATGCTTGCAACTGTTGGTTCACCAAAATCTGCATTATGAATAATATTTTTTTCTCTCCAAATTTTAGTTAGACAAAATGTCAAAAAAATCCATTTATCTGTTTGTGCATGCTTACACAGTCCCAGGCAAAATAAGTAAAAAATCCCTTGTGGCTGTACCTTATTTTTTATTGCATTGGTTTGGAGCTGTAGCTGGTGGTGGTGGTGGTGTTGTTGTTGTTGTTGTTGTTGTTTATGAAAAAGCAACCCACTCAATAAGGGTAGCCTATCCTTTGTCTGAGTGAAACATAAATAGTAACCTGTAATGGGCTTCACTTTTATGCCAGCAGTCATTTAGGGAGTAGACGTCACTATACAAAATTCACAATTGGTTATGTACCTTGTTTTTGGATCACGGTTCGGTATGTCTTCGATACAATGGGAAAATAAAAGTGCAGAAAAAGAAGAAATACAAAATATTTAAAAAAGTATTCAACAGTGGCTCATTGGCCATAATTCATGTAACCGTTAAGGTACTCAAATACTGGAATATTGTCATGTCAGTAATTCTCCATCATAAGACTCTGATCTATTGATAATTGCTGAACTTGGCTGAAGCTTACGCTAATTACGCTGTGGGGAGAAGGACTTGCCTTCCGACTTCAGCTGAACAATGTCGGCATACATCCATCCATCCATCCATCTTCGTCCGCTTATCCGGTCTTGGGTCGCGGGGGTAGCAGCTCCAGCAGGGGACCCCAAACTTCCCTTTCCCGAGCCACATTAACCAGCTCCGACTGGGGGATCCCAAGGCGTTCCCAGGCCAGGTTAGAGATATAATCCCTCCACCTAGTCCTGGGTCTTCCCCGAGGCCTCCTCCCAGCTGGACGTGCCTGGAACACCTCCCTAGGGAGGCGCCCAGGGGGCATCCTTACCAGATGCCCGAACCACCTCAACTGGCTCCTTTCGACGCGAAGGAGCAGCGGCTCTACTCCGAGCTCCTCACGGATGACTGAGCTTCTCACCTTATCTCTAAGGGAGACACCAGCCACCCTCCTGAGGAAACCCATTTCGGCCGCTTGTACCCTGGATCTCGTTCTTTCGGTCATGACCCAACCTTCATGACCATAGGTGAGGGTAGGAACGAAAACTGACCGGTAGATCGAGAGCTTTGCCTTCTGGCTCAGCTCTCTTTTCGTCACAACGGTGCGATAAATTGAATGTAATACCGCACCCGCTGCGCCGATTCTCCGACCAATCTCCCGCTTCATTGTTCCCTCACTCGCGAACAAGACTCCAAGGTACTTGAACTCCTTCACTTGGGGTAAGGACTCATTCCCTACCTGGAGAAGGCACTCCATCGGTTTCCTGCTGAGAACCATGGCCTCCGATTTAGAGGTGCTGATCCTCATCCCAGCCGCTTCACACTCGGCTGCGAACCGATCCAGTGAGTGCTGAAGGTCACAGGCCGATGATGCCATCAGGACCACATCATCTGCAAAAAGCAGCGATGAGATCCCCAGCCCACCGAACTGCAACCCCTCTCCACCCCGACTACGCCTCGATATCCTGTCCATAAATACTACAAACAAGATTGGTGACAAAGCGCAGCCCTGGCGGAGGCCAACTCTCACCTGAAACGAGTCCGACTTACTGCCGAGAACCCGGACACAGCTCTCGCTTTGGTTGTACAGAGATTGGATGGCCCTGAGAAGGGACCCCCTCACCCCATACTCCCGCAGCACCTCCCACAGTATCTCCCGGGGGACCCGGTCATAGGCCTTCTCCAGATCCACAAAGCACATGTAGACCGGTTGGGCATACTCCCAGGCTCCCTCCAGGATCCTTGTGAGAGTAAAGATCTGGTCCGTTGTTCCACGACCAGGACGGAATCCGCATTGTTCCTCTTCAACCTGAGGTTCGACTATCGACCGAACCCTCCTTTCCAGCACCTTGGAGAAGACTTTACCAGGGAGGCTGAGAAGTGTGATACCCCTATAATTGGCACACACCCTCTGGTCCCCCTTTTTGAAAAGGGGAAACACCACCCCGGTCTGCCACTCCTTAGGCACCGTCCCAGACTTCCACGTAATGTTGAAGAGGCGTGTCAACCAAGACAACCCCTCCACACCCAGAGCTTTAAGCATTTCTGGACGGATCTCATCAATCCCTGGGGCTTTGCCACTGTGGAGTTGTTTAACTACCTCAGCAACTTCCACCAGGGAAATTGACGACAATCCCCCATCATCCTCCAGCTCTGCCTCCACCATAGAGGGCGTATTAGTCGGATTTAGGAGTTCCTCAAAGTGCTCCTTCCACCGCCCTATTACCTCCTCAGTTGAGGTCAACAGCGTCCCATCCTTACTGTACACAGCTTGGATGGTTCCCCGCTTCCCCCTCCTGAGGTGGCGAACGGTTTTCCAGAAGCACCTTGGTGCCGACCGAAAGTCCTTCTCCATGTCTTCTCCGAACTTCTCTCACACCCGCTGCTTTGCCTCTTTCACGGCAGAGGCTACAGCCCTTCGGGCCCTTCGGTACCTTACCACTGCCTCCGGAGTCCTCTGGGATAACATATCCCGGAAAGACTCCTCCTTCAGTCGGACGGCTTCCCTGACCACCGGTGTCCACCACGGTGTTCGTGGGTTACCGCCCCTTGAGGCACCTAAGACCCTAAGACCACAGCTCCCCGCCGCAGCTTCAACAATGGAAACTTTGAACATTGTCCACTCGGGTTCAATGCCCCCAGCCTCCACAGGGATGCACAAAAAGCTTCACCGGAGGTGTGAGTTGAAAGTCTGTCGGACAGGGGCCTCCTCCAGACGTTCCCAATTTACCCGCACTACCCGTTTGGGCTTACCAGGTCTGTCCAAAGTCTTCCCCCACCCTCTGACCCAACTCACCACCAGATGGTGATCGGTTGACAGCTCTGCCCCTCTCTTCACCCGAGTGTCCAAAACATACGGCCTCAGATCAGATGAAACGATTATAAAATCGATCATTGACCTTTGGCCTAGGGTGCTCTGGTACCAAGTACACTTATGAGCATCCCTATGTTCGAACATGGTGTTCGTTATAGACAATCCATGACTAGCACAGAAGTCCAACAACAAACAACCACTCTGGTTTAGATCAGGGAGGCCGTTCCTCCCAATCACGCCTCTCCATGTGTCTCCATCATTGCCCACGTGCGCGTTGAAGTCCCCCAGCAGAACTATGGAGTCCCCCACTGGAGCCCCATATAGGACTCCACTCAAGGTCTCCAAGAAGGCCGAATACTCCGAACTCTTGTTTGGTGCATATGCACAAACAACAGTCAGAGTTTTCCCCCCGACAACCCGCAGGCGTAGGGAGGCGACCCTCTCGTCCACCGGGGTAAACTCCAACGTAGCGGCGCTCAGCCGGGGGCTTGTGAGTATCCCCACACCCGCCCGGCGCCTCACACCCTGGGCAACTCCGGAGAAGAAAAGAGTCCAACCCCTATCCAGGAGTATGGTTCGAGAACCGAGACTGTGCGTAAAGGTAAGCCCCACCAGATCTAACCGGTAGCGCTCCACCTCCCGCACCAGTTCCGGCTCCTTCCCCCACAGAGAGGTGACATTCCACGTCCCCAGAGCCAGCGTCTGCTGCCCGGGTCTGGTCCGTCGAGGCCCCTGACCTTCACTGCCACCCATGTGGCAGCGCACCCGACCCCAGCGGTTCCTCCCACAGGTGGTGGGCCCATGGGATGGAGAGATGGATGCCACGTAGCTTTTTCAGGCTGTGCCCGGCCGGGCTCCGTGGCAAACCCGGCCACCAGACGCTCGCTGACGAGCCCTCCATCTGGGCCTGGCTCCAGATGGGGGCCCCGGGCTTCCTCCGGGCAGGGTCACTCCATCTCTTCCTCGGTCACTCGGCATACAGTTTGAAACAAATTGTTGTCCATTGAGCGACAAACCCGACTAACCGGGCTTCATTGACTAGCATGCTGCAGCTAATAGTCAACAACTAGTGTGCTGGCAAAACATTACGGGTTAAACTTGCGCTCCAGAATTTCTGTTCCACGTATGCCAGTAGTCGATGTAGACTATTTTGACGTGTTTGGGTCACAGGGCATACCGAACCAGTGTCGCATACCGATCCGAATGTCCTGTACCGAAATGGTTCGGTACGAATACACGTACTGTTACAGCCCTAGGCGTCTGATTAAGACTGGTGGAAGTCTTATTTTGAAAGGAAATTTGTTGTATTTTAAGACGCTTTTAAAGGCGACTGGTCAGAAAAAATATGTGGTTTTAGTGATTCTGAGTAACTTAAAAAATCATTTAATTCTGCATGACATAAAACATCTTCGTTTTCTGCTGATATTTATCATTATTCTATCATTTCAGTGGCTGGATATAGGGCTAATAGTTTTAAAATGGTGTTTTTATTGCGGTTGGCTCGAGAGGCTGTTGTCTGATAGCCTGTTATGTAGGGATAGCCCAACACTCGCAATGTCAAGTCCCCCTAGTGAAGGAAAACAATGCATGCCCAAAGCATTTGGCAATGAAAGTAGATGGCACACATTTGAAAGTCTTCCTTTTGAAGAAAAACATGACATTAAACACCTTTAATACAATACCATGAAAAATATCGATATTAGATACCATTTTCTATACCATGTGGAAACATTTACACAACATTGAGAGCATAAATGTTTTATTTTTAGAAAGATGAATATAACAAGGCTATAACATGACAAATAAGACTTTTCTTGTCATGGCTAGTAGCAGAGAACAGCGGAATGATTGTAGCTTGCTTGTATCCCTTGCTTTTTCTTGTTCATTTTTCCCTTAAATGTGAAGTGTTTTCAAACCGCACTCCTGCTGTTTGTCAACCAAAACCAGTTGCAGAAATTCACCTGGAGCAAATGAAATGAGTGATGACAAGATAGCAATGTGAGTGAATGAGAATAAGCGGGGCTATGTGGGCACTGCAGCGTCATGTGGGTGTCAACTCGCTCTTGGAGAGAAGAGAGAGCGAGGAAGAGCAGGTGGTACCGGTGTCCCTTAAGTGGCCCATTTGTGTATTTGTGTGATGTCCTGTTGTGTTATTTAACCCCCCAATGTTAGTCCGGTCATTTTAAGCTAAAATGGGGGTCAACAAATTGCAACAAGATTATTATTGCAGAGATGGGGAACAGGACCTACCTTTTGTCTTCTGCATTCTCCTTACCCTTGTCTCCTGTTCTTCCCTCAGACTCATCCCCCAGAAACAGTCCCACGGACCCAGCCCCAAACCCCATCTCTGCAATAATAATTAATAAAGGCTGGTTTAAAGTACTGCTTCCTGCCTCTATGTATTAATGCTCATGGGTAGCCTTATAGGGTTCCATTCAGACCTTAACATTAAGTCTTTTACTGTAATGTCAACAAGATTCAACAAGACATTTTCACCTGGCTATACCCAATGTTTAGATCTGTTGTGGTATTTATGCAAATTAGCACATACGTAATTAGATTATGCACCATTTGCCCATGTTAACAAACAATGTAAAAAAACTTTTAATACATTTTTTGTTTGTCTTGATGTAAATAATCAACTCAGTAATTTTCATGGTGATATCTAAAGGTTAAAAGTTTTACCCTATTCACGTGAGAATGAATAGGCGTACATGAATAGGCTATATTTGTATCTTTTTTTAAACTTTCCCCTAATGGGATTCTTCAGGGCTTTTTTTGCCTTACTCAGGACATATTGAGGATACAAAATCAGTTGAGTTTGCTTCTGTTGCAATTTGTTCAACCTTTTTTCATAAAATGACTGGACTGTGTAGCAAAAGTAGACTTTATATTTCTTAGTTATTGTTTTTCGTCAGATCATTTACAGATCTTAACATTTCCGGCCGCACTTGAAGGCAGCTTAATTTCATGGAAAAAGAGAGAAAGAAAAGAGCAGCAACTGTGCTTTGCTGTTGCAGGAAACAGTTAGCTGTTGTTACACAAACTCCTTGGCAGTTCGGTGGTTGTGTTTCGTTATTTACCCTCATAGTGTTTAAAACTTTCTTGTGGCAGCGATAGAGGCAGTGATGTTTCCTGTTCACTGTACGGGACTCTCACACCGCCTCAAAACAGACTGACAAGTGTGATTGCTGGTTACATGATTGTCCACCGCAGGGTGACGTTGGGTTGTGTTTCACCAAAAGTTGAATCAGTCTCAACGTTTTGCCGCAGGCATTCAAAATAAATGGAAAGACCTGGGTTTTTGCCGGACAGCACGTCACTAGAGCCGTACTATATTTACCTTTTTATCAAATCGTCTGAAAACACTAGGCTGCTAGAGTATAACCATACAGACCTCTACACACATCAGACTGCTCGCGTCAACATTTCTCTGTTCTTGGCTAGGGTTGGGTAACGTTTGGATTTTTACGATTTCCATGTAGAACCGGTACTTAAAAAACGATTCCGATTCCTAAACCGATTCTTGAAAAACTGAAAAATGATGAATCTTTTATAGAGTTGTTTTTTTTTTTAAATTGAAAATTATTTAAATTTAACAATATATTAACTTTTAAAGTACTTAAATATATAATAAGTAAACCGAAGAGACCTAACACACAACTACAATAAGTCCATTTCGGAGCGACAAAGGGAGAATATTTCAGTCGACATATTAAGTGGAACCGAAATGAGGAACCAAAATTGCGTTCTAATCTGGTCTGATTCCTACCGGTTGCGAAGGAACGGTAGCGGACATTTATCTTGAGGCTTAATCCCGACAACAACAAAAAAAAATATTCAAATCCTAAAATTGAAAATCAAATACCTACCCAACGAACGAATATCCGAATAGTCAAATATCTGAGTCCCTACTAAACATACATTTTACAACACAAAATTGGCCTTTGCTTGGCAGAGCAAACAACTACCCACATTTTTCAGCACCATAGGTTGCTGCTTTTGTTAAACTGTGTGGAAAATGTAAAATAGTGCATTATGTAAAATTGTGTAATTTTCAGATTTCGCATCTGTCCAAAGTAGTTGTTTCTACACCATTTTTTTGATCACCTAAAACAACCCTGGGAACTCTCACTGAGTACAGTATGTGAGTATCAGTTTGGGTTTTATGACTTTGTCACTCATTGCTGCAGTGTGATTCACACTGCCACTTAGCACTGGATGTACTAAGTGGTATAATGTGTGCTTATTTGTGTAATAATAAAATAATTAATAAACAGCATCCTTTTTGCATGGAGGTGTGGAAGGTCTGAAAAAAACTAAGAACTAAGTGATTAGGAGCGAGCTACTTCTTAGGACAATGATTGGCTTTAGATCCGAGGTGAGAGTGTATTTGGAGTTACCGTAAAACACACACAGCAGGATTCTGAGAGCATTTCAGTGCCTCAAACCTAGTGGCTCAGCTGTGGTGGCTCATCAGTGATGTCATGACTGGACAAGCAACATCTTGAACATAAAACATGCCCAGCGGTGCTGAATTAAAAGGTCAGTCATCCCTGGATATATGCTTCATTGGTTTCTTCACTGAACTCAGGGTCATCTTACTCAGGTGTGTGTTTCTGCTGCTGTATGCCTGTGCACCATCTTCATTCCCGTAGGCTTTTCTTTGTGTCAGTGTGTTCAATAGTAGATGTGCTCAAAGTTCTTGTCTGTTAGTGACTAAAGGTGTATGTGTTTATGTGTGAGTAGATGTAAGGGAGTATTCACGGATCCTAGCCTGTGGGTAGAAAACATAATCTTTTCTTGTTTACAGGGAAGGGATGTCTCCGAGTGTAGGCTGCCTTTCACAGAGCTGCTGCCCATTGGTATGTGAAGGCTTTATAATTGAATTAGCCCAGGCCTTATGGTCTAATGTTGGAGGCACGCTGAGTTCCAATGCAACACTGCTTTCTTGTTTTTTCTCGTTATTTGTGAAAGGAGGTCAGAAAGAATTGCATGTAGAAGTGCATGCACTTGATTAAAGATAGGGCAGACATGGGATGACGTGTGTTTTTTTTGTGGGAGAAAATGCGGCTGTTTATGCTTCAAAATTCGTCCTTCAGCTTTCTTATGCTCCCGGTAGGTAGGTAGGTAGGTGTGTGTGTGTGTCCTCAGTGCTGGATGTGTAAATCTGGGAATGTTTAACTGCTGTCGGACACTTCCATCAATCGGAGCTCTTGGAGCACTTAAGGAGCTTGAAAACTGGTGTGGTTTATCCAGCAGAGAGTAGCTGTGTGTTTAACAAGTAAAGATATTGTGGTGAAAGTACTATGCATGTGTTAAGGATACATTGCCAATTTATTTTTGTTTTTGTAATTTGAACCAATTCAATCCAGTATGTAGGCACTAATCGGTGTGCACCAAATCTCTCTCTTGATCCCTCTGTCACACTCGCACATATCCATGCTTGCACATACACAGTGTACAGCAGTTGCCCACAGGTGCTGGCTACAGCTGAAAATGCTGGGGCACAGTCATTTATTTCAATTGGCCTTTTGTCTGTTTAGCATAGTTTAGCATAGCCACCTGAGGATTGAAGAAAAAATATATGCAGATTTTCCATTCCAGATTCCATTACTCAGATATCAACTAAACAGCACTTTGCCTCCCCTGATCAACTCTGTGTGCTGCATAACATCACTCTGAGATAATATACCGCAGCCCATCCATCTTATTCCCTTACAGTTCTATTCAGCTGCATTTTCTTTTCTTATAGGCATCTTCTTCGTGCTGCTGGATGTGTAAGGGAATCCATGCATTTGCCATCTCTGCTTTTATATTTCCTTATTGGCTGCTTTCACCAGCTGTCTTCTTTGCATTCCAACCATGTGGCATATCACACAAAATATGCTTAAGACACATTTCTGCCTCACACACTGGCCGCAGTCATATGTTCACTCATAATGGCCTACAATTGGTTTGGTACAGAGTGATTGGAAACAGTGGTACTGTGGAGCATGTCGGTGTGTATAATGAGGAGAATCAAGGTCGGGACTACTTCCGAGGCCACTGTCAAGACACTGCTGTGGTTTGGGTTTAGTGCGCGGTACTGCGCACACACTTGCACACTGAGGATGTCAATCATTTAAGGCCCTACGGTAGGGGTGGGCGATATGGACAAAAATATCTCTATTTTTGGCGATTTTGACAATAACGAGAATTAGACGATATCCTTTAAAAATGTGTTTTTTTTAAAAGTCTGAGTTACTTAATCACTGATGATAATAATGGGCACAATGTTGAATGAAAACGGTTCTTATTTATTATCTTTAAAATGTAAGTATCCAAGTAAAAACAATTCAAAGACATACAACATACTAATTGAACTACTGTAGGAACATTGAACTCTGAGTAAACATTCAGTTGTACACCTCTGCTGTAATGTAAACTGTGCAGCATACAAGCAAGATGAAATCATAACAATAAACAAAGGGCTCTGTTCTGTAACATATTGCACACAACCATGTCCTTATTGGAAGCAGTCCTGGAGCTGGGATAGGGCAGTGTCAGGCCAGGTTTTGGTAGTCCTTCTACTTAGCTGTATAGTTCTTCTGACCGGGATTTATGCTGGGATCAGGAGTAGTTGGATGTGATCTGACTGGCCCAAGTGAGGGAGAGGCGTAGTTCTGTATGCTTTCTTGATGTTAGAATATGTTACATGGTCTAGTGTGTTCTTTCCTCTAGTAGCACAATCTACATGCTGGAAAAAGCTGAGAGGTACAGACTTTAAGGACGCCCTGTTAAAGTCCCCTGCTACGATATGTATCCCCTCCAGGTGATCGTGCTGCAGTTTGTTCACTATGGTTAGCGGTGAGCCCGCTTGTGCTAACGTTAACATCGGGGGCTATGTAGACGGCAGTGTGCTGTTTTCGTGGTAAATAAAATGGCCTGTATATTACTGACAGGGCTTCCAGGTCTGGTGAGCAGTGCTGGGCAACGATCTTGCTGTTGGTACTCCATTCATTATTCACAAAAATGCACAGTTCTCCTCCTCTGGTCTTGCCGGAGTTCTTGTCTCGATCCTGCCGGTAGCTAGATCGGCGTGCTAGCTGCCGACAACAATCCACGGAGCGCCCGGTCTGGCTATGTCCTCCGGGATGTTATGAGCCGCCTGGAAGGCTCTCGTAACGGCTGTGTTGTATCGTAGTCCTATATTGATTAGTTCAGTGTGGCTGTACTTGTATAAATATACACCGACAGGAGAGCTAGTAGCCGCTGCACAATCACGCGCCGACATCTTTGTTGACATTAGTGAATGTGTAGCGTTCCAATGTGTGTTTTGAAGTGTTTTTTTCTAAGTAATTTAAATACTCGATAATGTCAATTTGCACATCGTTAACACAACAATGATGATATTATTGTAGACGATATATATCGCCCACCCCAACCCTACGGCATAGCAGATAAATTCATGTGTAAGATGTCATTTTACATCATTTAGCAAGAAAAGGCCACTTAGCTGGGTGAATATGATGTCTATGATTGTAATCAATTTAGAGTTCACTTGAATGGAATGGATCTGCATGTAGGCTAATCTAAGATGTGGATTGCAAATGATGGTGTGGTTTGTGAGCTATGTAACAGCCAGCCCTATTAAAGCTTGAATAGACTCAGTAATGGTAAAGTGTGTTAAACTGTGAATTTGGTAAATTAATGAACAACTTGCATGACCAAGGCTATTTCATTGAAGAACTTGTGGCTCTTATTGGTGAAGTTTATATGATGGAGAAGGTTGAGTTACAAGGGAATTATGGAAATTATACTTTTTTTGCCTTTTCATCAGACATCTTTACATATTATAAACATCATCATCATCATCTAGCAACACACTCCCACCCTGCCACATCTTGGTTGTTGTGTTAAAGCTGTTATACTTTACTCGCTGTGAGCCCTCGGTACCATTTTCAATGACGACAAATTAATTTAGCTGTGTTAACAAATGCCAAATTATGATGCTTAGCTTGAGAAAAGAGAAAGGGGAAGAAGGTGAAGGGTAAGTAGACAAAAATGGAGGAAAAAATTTGCAGGACAGGGGGTTGGACATAGTCTGGCTATCACCAGACCAAGCTCAATCTTTTAAGATTGAACATTAGTCTGGGGAGTCTGCTCTGTATTTTCTCTGCACAAGAGGCGTGATCAACGGGCATAGTTCAAATGACGCTGTACGCAATTGGATAGTCCTTCAACCAATCAGACCAATGATTCGGGTGACGTAGGTGTATGTGGCTGGGGTATTTTTTAATAACAAAAGATGAAATGCATAGCATTATTGTTCAGATAATGAGTCCAAGTAAACCAAACAAGCAGCTAGCACAGGCTGTCTTTCCCCTCTTTGGGTTGTGTAACCCACAGTTTGGCAAATGACTAATCTGTTTATATGACTTGCAGCGAGTCATTATGGCTGCCTGCCGCTTGGGCGACATGTTCCTCCCTGTGTGGCGTTCCCGGGGACATTCATCAAATGCCTAATGGCCAAAAACAGGGGCCAGGTCACACTCTCCTCGAGACTTGTGGTTTGGGCCAACATGTTAATGTTTGCAGATGGAAAGAAGATGGAAGGCCAATTAGAATCCAATAAGTCTGTATTTGTGTCCTTGGCATGCACCTTTTACCAACAAATTTCCACAACATTTGTGTTTAGTTTAGTTGCAGAAATGTTGATACTTTGAAAATTCAAGGTGTTAGGCTCCAGAAGTGAGTGTAATGTTTAAAATAGGAAATTGAATTATATGTATTTATAAAAATAGTGATATCTTTTATTTAGTATAAAATATGTGTACCTGGTATGACATTACACAAAGGATGCATTTAATTACTGCATGGACGCACTGCTGTGGTACTCTGGGAAATGGCTGCAAGACAGATTCCATAAGTTGTGTAGAAGGTGAAAGGTATTTAGCATGTCCCTCTGAGTAAAACATGTCTCAGTTGATTTTCTTGGCAGTTCTCTGTTCATTTCTTGTGATATTACTGTTGTAATATAATTACTGCAGTGTTTTATAAACACCAACCATGGTAAAGGGAGTTACAAAATAGGTACTATCACCACATCTGCACAATGCTTGACATAGAGCCTGAATATGAGTGGCAGTTCAATTTTAATCACCTCTCATCAGCAGCAATCATTTAGGTAAACAGTGCACAGGGATGGGATAATTAATCATCAGTCCCTTGTCCTCAATTAGCTGACTATTGGAGAGGTGGAAGGGAATATTCCAATCGCCGAGCTTCTATAAAGGCAACATGTTGACACATCATAGTTAAAACTTCCACCTTCCCAAGATCTAATAGGCAACATCTTGTTAGCAGTCCCTCACCCCTCATTTCCACCAACTTCGGTACGGCTGCGGATCGGCTCCACTGCGTGTCGGCTCTGTGCTCCGCCGTCCTTCAATACCCACCAGGTCCGGATTTGTTGTGGAACGGCAGCGGCCATGACTGACGGCTGTAGTCACGAGGACACACGAGATCTCGCAAGTTCACGTAGACTAGAACCACAAAACCAACAGTTTGTTTCCATCCAGAGGAATAGAGGGGAAACAACTCTGTGCTGTGTTTTCAAGGTGTAGTGCAGGGAAATATGATCCGCCGTGAGCATGGTGTATTTTATTTTGAAAATTGAAAATTAACCGGATGTTTTATTTTGTTTCTGTGCTCAACTTCCTGTCCCGCACAATCTGAATTGTGCTGAATTGCTGCGGAGCTCTCCGGCGTCCGGCAAAAATAGAAGCTCTGTGTATCTCCTCCGGATTTGGGACGCAGTCGGAACGCAGCCGCAGTCAGTGAAAATACACACATTGACTTAAATGGAAACCTATTGACTCTGCCACCGTTCCGGAGCGGATCCGCAGACATTCTGCAGTTAGTGGAAATTGGGGGTCAGTCTGTGTCTAGATGGGCTGATTGCTAAAATGTGAGCCAAGAGAGAGAGGGAAGAGAAGAAGAGATGGCATGAGAGATATATTTGTATCACATTAATTGATATTTGCTTTTTTGTCAGAGCACATGGGACTGGTCTTCTTGTATTTGCAGTATGTGTGTGGGTGTGCACTCAAGTTGCTTTTCCATCAGTGGAAAAAAAGGATGAATCAATATGGTCTGACTGCTGTGAGCAAGTGACTGCACTGCATCAGCATTTTCAGACTGGAAACAGTGGCACCACTCCCTAAAATTAATCAGTCAATGAATTGATCAATCAGTGGTGCTACACTCAATCCATTTTGCTTAGGTAACCTTTGAATCAGTTCAATGAGCTTTGTGTGTGTCACTGCAGTAATTGAGGTAATGCAAGGCTAGTCAGAATGCATGACGACGTCACATGATTTACCAGAAAATGATTTGGCATACTTCAACCATTCAGAGTAATGCGACCTTTAAAGGGTTATTTCACCATTGGAAAGAGGAATATATCTTTAAATTGGGTCACTTATGTACTAGAAATGTGAATTTTGTTTTTGAAATTGGTGGCTTCTAGGCCGAGAAAAGCCAGAAAATCTGTTTTTGGCTTATGCGGATGAAATCACCGTGGCTCAAGTGGTGTTTCACATTTAAAATATATAAAAACGACATACGAAACAGGCTACATTTAGTGCACACACATATGCTCCGTAAAGTTCAGCTAACGCATACTAGCATTAGCGCTTGGTGGGCTGTAAACACTGAGTATAAACACAGCCGTAAATTTGCGTGGAATGTAGAATGGTCGGCATTTAACAGTCACAAACTCCACCAGCAGTTAGCATTTAGTTGGATGCAAGCACCCCATTTCTGCAACTGTCCATGTTAACACAGCCCACATCCACTAGTCTTCTTACCTGGCGACAGAGCAGTGGGCCTGGTAGCTGGATAGTCCGGTAGACTGTTGTTCAGCCATGTTTCCACAACAACAAAAACACAGCACTCTCTGAACTTGCGTTGGGAGTTTTGTTGAAGTTGGATGTAGTCCAGTTTGTTGGCTAATGAGCGGACACTTGCAAGCAGGATTGATGAAACAGGTGGCCGGCTAGCGTTAGCTTTCCACCTAGCTGCTTTCCACTCCTGCACACCGCTGTTGAGGTCCCTTTCCCCGGCTAGCGGCATCGGGCGACACCGCAAACTGAGGTGCTGGTCTCCGTAGCAGGCGAAGCTTGTGTAGTGTGTCGAGTATTCCGTCTGTAATAAAGTGTCCTGCATATTCTCTGATCTGTACCAATGTATCCCGGTGGTCGCATGTGTGGTAGTTTGAATGCACATAATTGTTGTATAAGTTTTCTGTTGAAAAGATGGAGCCTGTTAACGAAGCTTCAAGATGGCGGACACTCGTTTTGCTTTGGATATCTTCGGGTAAAGACGACAGTCCAACCGCCTATGGGTGGGTTGGAAACATGCGGAAGTAGGTCCTACTACTGGCTGTAGTCCATTGCCTCTGGGCAAAAAATCTTCAGATGACGCAAAAATCATCGTTTTACGTCATCGGAAGATTTTTCCAGACCCACAATACAGAGATCTCTCCTCTCAGGGGGACATGAGGGAGGGAAGCACGGTCATTCGAAAATACTACCGTGTTTCTACTGATAGAAAGCTTAACGCTAAATCAGTGAAGTATCCCTTTAATAATCCTGCTCTAGCATGACTGACGTGGACCATAGACGCTTATTTACAGAGGCAGTTGGACTCATCAGATGTAAGTCGATGAGCTATCTGGCTTGTTCTCCCCTGAAGACTTGTTTCTGGGAAGGAACACAGACTAAAACCTCACCCAGCAAGTCATAGCCTATTGATAAAAAGAAATGAGCAATGGGATTCTTTTCTGGTGTTCTTCCCCCTCTTCAGCTGGCATTACCCTGGAATTAATTTGCTTGTTACCAGAACCACAGAGGGAGCAAGAAACAATTTTGATCCTATGTTGGGCAGAGAGGAGACATTCTATGCGAGGGAGGGGGGGGGTTAAGGGAAAACGCCAGCAAAAGACAGGGAAACGTTAATAATAATACAGTAAAGAAGGTGAGAAAGTAAATTTGAATATAAAGAGGAGGAGCGAGCATGGAAGGAAATAGGCAGGCTGGCGTACAGCGGCTGTCAGATTAGTGCAGGGGGAGCAATGGTAAACCAAGATGAGATGGCTGAACTTTTCACTGCCTATGCCCTAGCTCCCTTTGGTAGCACTGTGGTCACTTTTTCAAAAGGCATTAGCTGTCACTCTGTGTGAACTTGGGCATCACCGCTCTCCCACTGTCTGTTCTCAGTGCCTGTCCCATGTGATGCTGGCTAGCAGTTAGCTGGCAGCACAACAACAAAGGATGATGTCAAGCACTATACAAGCTCAGTTATCTTAGATGGCTTCCTGCTTCATGTCTGATCTTCCTATTGAAATCCTCAGGTGAGCATTCCTCTCTCAGAGGATGATTGGTTCATCATCTCACTATTTTTCTATTGCCAATGTACATTGCTGCTTAGTGCACTGAGCCAGCTTTTGGTTTTATACACACGGCTTAACAATAAGGCTTGCCCGATTGCAAGTAAAATGCCATGTCAGGCTAGCATTACAGTGCAAGTATTTCAGTCGCATTTGCCCCTAAAAATAGATATATGCAAACCAGAAAAATCATTTACAAGCACTGTGTCCGAACAAAGACTGTAATTCTTCCTAGCACACCTGTGGTCCCGCTGGGTCTCCCTCCTCCCCACTGTTACTTCGCTGGGAGAAAAGATGACTCTCCGGAGCTTTTCTCCTTGCAGTGTACCGTTAGCTTACCGGTAGCCTGCAACTGCACTTTTTGAGACACCACAGCCACAGCCGGAGTCGGGACATGGTGGAGTAACAACAGAACTGGAAAACCTGCTTCCCTGAAGTCACTCTAGAGCACATGTTCAATGGTTTGGGGGTCCAATATTTCAGAAGCAGAATGGTCACTTAAACATTGGTTTAGGTACAAGTTGATCCTCTTATTTCCTGGAAATGTAATTCTGACAAAGCTGCAGACAAATACAAACGTGATGATGTAATTGCAGTGTGGCTGGTGGACTTGGATTGAAAATGTATTTTTCTCGTATTAGATAAATATTGGATTATGAAAGTGTAGTTTACAGCCAAAACCTCTTTTAAAAAGACTGGGTGATATCCAGGATCAGTACTGCTATTACATTGCTTATGAAAGTGTAGTTTGCAGCCAAAACCTCTTTAAAAAGACTGGGTGATATCCAGGGCCAGTACTGCTATTACATTAAGAAGCTTTTCAAACTACCTGGGTGGCAGCTTTACAGGTAGAGATGGGAAATTAATTTGCAATTACAGAAAGCAACTGATAATCAATTACTGGATTGATTTACAAGGATACAATGTGTGCTGTCTTATAATCACTGTTATTCAGGCATATTATGAAATATTACTACTCAAACTATCAGTGTTAACTACTCTCAACATATAGTGTTTTAAAAAAAATAAGATTTAAAGTACACTTGCATTCAGTGCACTTTTCAGAAAGTGTTCATAAATGATCGCATAGATAACTCACTGTAGGATATAATTGTAGAGTAAAGGCAGGATTAATATTGCATTCTCAAGGTCTGATTCCTTGAGTAGTACAAGGACAACCTAATAAGGATCTAAGCCTAGCTGGACTGAATGAAACCAAAATAAATGGATGAAAACAAAATGTAAAATCAATTGTATTAATTTATTATTAAGTAGCAGAAGGCCTCCTTGGATGATGATGGAAAGTACCGTGATTCCAGACCAGCTGTGCGCAAAAATAAATAAATTATCTTCTTTTGGTCCCAATCTGGATTGAATTTTGTCATAGTTATGACACACAACAACAAATGTAACATGCTTTATTATTCCACTTTTAGCAGTATGTCGACATTAATGCACAGATTTGGGATAGTCTTTAATTTGTGTGTGTGCGCATATGTTTGAGAAGTTTCTTTTCAGATTCAACTGCAATCTGATAATTCCGTCACAACTTTTTCAATGTGGCATATTGGAGAGTGATGTGAGGGGGAGAAAAATAATAAAAACTGATGAATGTTATCTTGTACTACCTTGCACATCATGTGTAGGAGCCAAAATGGCAGCCAGAATTTTCTGGCATAAATTAACGGTGCAGTTGATAATAGGGCTGACCCGAATGCTTTGAAGCTTCAACGCTTCGACTGTTGCCATGGTAATCAACCTCCAAATCGGTATTTGAATGCTTCAGTGTTGTTTTATTGTTTTACAAGCATTACCCCAAAAGTCACCCATGCAGTAAGGAATATAAATCCAACAGTATTCATTATGTATCAACATTAGTTATTATTGTTATTATTCTCAGACGGACCACGCTATTTGTTGTGTGTGTGCCAGGGGGGTGTAGTGTAGGTTTGGCCCTGATGTGTGTGCAGAAGGCGACTGAAACAGAACATGTCACTTAGTTCTGTTTCTTGCCTACTTGATTTATGTGGTTAATTTCCAAAAATATTTAGGCTCTGCTACGTTATTAAGCATGTGCTCTGATTAGAGAGAAATGTTTAAACCACCGGCTCTGTTTCACTGCAGCGTGGGCGGTACATGCAGATGAACGGCGCCCTTCAATCCCGGCAGCGCCCGTAGCTCCCCGCTGGCAAAAGTTTGGCAGATGATGCCAAAACTTTTGCCCCTAAAACTAAAGCTTTACAGTCTCAAAATGCAATAAAACAGAAATGTTAAGGTTTTTTCATCATTCAATCAATATCAATATATCAGTCAATAATTAAATATATCTCAAAAGAGAAATGTATGGCCACAAGTAGATTTACAGTATTTCAGTCAGTACCATACTGCAAGCACAGATTAGACGTTTTAAAGAGCAAACATTGCATGCACATTACAACATTAAACCCTCAGAACACTGCTATGTATTTGATATGTGAGCTGTCTGCCTTTTTCATCTCCCAGTTAATAGTAATGACATTATTCAAACAAACCTCTTTTTTCCCCTCTTCCTTCTAACCGTGGAGCTTTGTGTTTGGGCTTTCTGTCTGTTTGGAAGGCTGACAGACTGAGCTGTTGTTGTCAGAGGCTTTGCTCTCAAATACCACTCTAAGGTTTCATTCAATCAGTCATTCTCCCTGTGTCTCAACATGCTGTGCATCGATGTTGGTTTGGAGCCCCTCTCCCACAGTGAACTGCTGAAGTTGATGTAGCCTTAGGTCAGAATAAGCAGCCATCCAGCTGTGGATTGATGGGCGAGAAAGACACAAACACACACAAGCAATCTGCAGGCCTGCTATTGAGCCAGTCATCTTATTGCTGACTCCAATGTAGTGCACTCATGTCAAAATGGCTGTGGAACGCCACTCGGCTACACAAGGTGCATTCAATCAAACTGACCAAAGCTGGGTTAAGAAAGTGTAACATCACTTGAAATACTGTAAGTAATGCGCTAAGTATCCTTTGTTAGCCTGGCAGTTTCTCGTAACATTGGCGCCAACATGACCATTTGCTTATTAAGGAGTGACTTTTTTCCATTTGTGTATAATGACTGGAATTAGTCATTAGCTTAAAGGATCAGTTCACCCATATAATAAAAACATTTCCCCTCCTACCCATTTTTTAAAGACATTTTTTGGCATTTCTGCTTCTGTTTTTTTGTGATTTTGACCAACTGCCTCTTGTACTTGTTGTGAAGATGAGGCTTTCCATTCAACAACAGCAACACATATACAATTTCCTCCTCGATTGATAGGAAGAACACTCAGCGAGAGATACTGAGAGGGGAGCATGCAGAACTGTGGGAAGTCATAAAAGGCCAGTTGTTCATTACCAGACTAATGGACAAAGAGTAAATCCTATAACCTAGTTAGAGAAGAGCTTTGTCTGTATAAGCCCTGCTCTCTCTCCTACAAGCACCATTAACTTTCCATAGTCAATTTATACCCACATGTTACTTTCTTCCTTCATCCCAAGTTTTCACTTGGATATCTGTAGATAATGGTTTGACTCGTATGAATATTTTGATGGCTCAGTATAGCCAACTGATAAGCTACTTTGACTCTATTAGACAGACAAGTGCACGTGCACACACATGCATGAGCTTCAGCCTGCAAAAAAGCCGCATCAATAACTGAGAGTGTAATGGATCCACCTCAGGTTTCTCCCATTGCACACAACTACCTGAGCAGTGGCAGGGCTGAGGAGGAGGGAGGGGGGGTAGAGCCAAAAAGGGAGAGTGAAAGCTGAATGAGAAAAGACAGATAAGAACTTGTAAGTACTCTTCTTTCTATTATCCAGCTAAAGTAGCCATTGCTATCACTTTTGTATGTACTCTAGGGGCAAGACAGTGTTATGTTTCACCCTGCCCTGTGTGTGTCAGTCTGTGTGTGTGTGTGTGTGTATTGGGGTTTATGTGTGCATGATTATTCAGTGTTTCCAGGTTGAGAATTTACTTGTGGTGGTGGGTGGCGCAGGATGTGATGGCCGGGTTCAGTAAAAACTAGTCAAACGAAGGTTTATTACTTGAACTATTTATTGAAAACAATCACTAGGCTACATAACATTAACAGATACTTTCGAAATAAGTAACTATTTACATATTAAACATATCAGACTAAAAGATGATACAGATGAAGTGTAGCCATGATGTGCTTTGTCAATTAAATCTGGTTGGTTTGTCAAATGTTATAAGCAGATAAAATACCTGATTACCCAGAGCCCAATTAGGCTATTATATGTAACTTAACCTTAATACTATGATCCAGACAGTTACTTGTTATTAAAAATCTTAACACTGTCTTCTCCTAATTCCTGTTAAATCATATAAGACAGGTTATTTAAAGTTTTTTTTTTTTTTTTTTGTTAGATCATTGTTTGCTTTTTTAAAGTGTTTTAATTAGGGCTGTCAGCGTTAACGCGTTAATCGCAATGCGATTAAGGGCTGATGCGATTAATTTTTATTAATTTATTTTACACTTCACTCGGCTTCGCGTCGTGCCTAACAGGCTACTATTTTGACCCTTTGCAGCACCGTTACTTATCATCAAGCTGCCACTTCCTCCTAACACATCCTGCTGCTGCAGGCTGCAGGCATGATGGAGAAACACAGCAGCAACACAATCTGAATGGAGCTTTTTATTTTCCAAAACTCCCGGACGGCTCGTAGACAAGTCGAAAGCCATATGCACGTTGTGTAAAGCCGAATTAAAATATCACCGAAGCACGTCAAGCTTGAGCTACCACCTACGGAGCTAAGCATAGTAGTAAAGTTAACGCTATGTTGTGATTGCCAGTGAAAGTGTGTAACGCTCCTCCCTCTCGTCTAAAATCGTCACATCCACAACCAGGATGGCTGCGCCCGTAACGGCAAACTTGACGACGGATAGCAGATCTCCACAAACCAATGGGTGACGTCACACATGCGCTGTCCATTAATATACAGTCTATGGCTACTATACATGTCCTTGTTGCATTCATTAAGATCTCATCTGAAGATTTCTAAACAACTCTGAGTTGTAGTTTAAACTTTTACAGCCAACTTAATAAAATCTTGGGTTTTATTTGAGCTTAAGTCCATAAATATTTAATGGATTCAGGCACGGAGAATGAGAACTGAAGGCTCAGTTAGCAACAATTAGCTCCGTTAGCGGTTAGCTCCATTATAAAGATATGGAGTGGAGGAGACTGCCGCGGACAGGGGTATCAACCGAACTCTGATACATTACGTTCAGAGAGCTTTCACAGCGGTGTGGCCGCGGCATTTCCATGGTTGGTTAATAGTTAGTCCTGCGACAAGACCACCAGCAGCATGCAACTATTAACTATAGCCTCTGAGCCTGAAGTGAAGCAGTGATGCTGTCATGCACGCAGAGCGCGACTTCAAGAGGGGAGGGGCTGGAGGCCACTGGTCTATGTGCGCTGTAAAAAATACATTGTTGATTGGGAGAAAATGTAATTTGGATGTTATCTACCTGGGCGGGTCTCAATCTACCTAGGCGGTGCGCCCAAGTACAACCCATAACAGGCAGGTGATGAAAATAGCATTGTGCGTCCTCTGAGGCAAAAGAGGTAGTATTGACTTTAGAAAGGAACTTTCAGTAATCAGCATGGAAATGGCTTAATTTTGCCTTCCTCCTACTGACAACAACAGTACCCAGTTCAAAAGTGAACTAGATCCAAAACAGTGCTTTCCTTTCTCCTCTCCTCATCTTTCTTCTCCTTGCCTCTCACTCTGATCCTCTGTAGGCTCTTGCTTTCATCCAGAGACTGCTAGTTGGGATTATTGTATGACATTACCTATGCAGGCAGGGTAATAGGACCCCTGGATTGATCTCTCCTTTCCTTAGGAAATGTTTGGCCACAGGCTCAGGTTACAAAGCTGACATCATCTTTAGTACCCCTAGCTCCCACAATCATACTTCATCCACCCTACTAATCCTTCTCCTCCAGCGAGAAAAGATTTGCATGAATGAATGAGCAGCTTTACAGTAAAGGCCACAAAGCTAATATATATTATTGAAGGCTGATGTTAAAAAAAAAAAGAATCAAAAGTTAGTTTGTTGCATTGTAAAAGAGGTCACCTGCAGATTGTGCAGTACCTAGCATCTGTATAACTAGTCAGTAAACCGAACACCAAGTGGAGTGTGACAATTGATGGCACACTGTATGGTACACTGTATGGTGAGAGACCATGACAAAAAAAAATCTTGATCCATTCTTTGTCTGCACCAGACTGATTGTAAAACAGCTCTAGTTCTCTGAGCATGTCGCTGGTCTTCATGTCCTTGTTTTTGAATAGTAGTTGAGGTTTTCTTCACATGAAGGAAAAGAGATTTGAGGAATGCATTTGTTTTACATTCTCTCTAGTAACCTTTTAAAGACCAAAAGGTAGTTTGAAACTGCAGCCGGCATTGACAATGACGTGTGGCATGTGGTTGCCACAAAAAACATGTTTTAATCTAATTGTCATAAAATGGATCACTGTTAACGGGCAGTCATATACACTTTTTGCTTTGTTGAAGACATGAGTAAAACTCTGTAATGATGAAAAGTTGGCATAACAGGGCTCAATGTTAACTTTTTTCGTAAGAAGCATGTGTGCTCCTAAATTGAAAAACGTAGGGGCACATAAAGAATTTTAGGGGTGCAATGAAAGTGTATCAAATAATGTTTTTCTTTAATATACAGGGGTATGAGGAGACATTTACAAGCAAAGGGATTTCATTTATTTAACTTAACTTGTTTGTAATAATTTCTGCCTTGAACTGTATTTATATAATAATTATGTAATTATTCTTTAAACTGCTTTAAACAGTGTATGGTTCAAGGTAGAGGTCGACCGATTTATCGGCCGGCCGATTAATCGGCCGATTTTTGGCATTTTTAAACATAATCGGCATCGGCCAATATTCCAGTATATCAAACCGATTAATAGGCAGGCGCATCTGCGGGCAGCCTAGTGTTAAAAACATGAATAGGCGACATTTTTTACAGCGTACCCAGACCAGCTGCCTCCAGCCCCTCCCCTCGTGAAGTCTTGCCGTGTGTCTCGCGCAGCCACTTCAGGCTCAGACGCTACCGTTAGTAGTAGCATGTTGCTGGTGTTCTTGCCGTGGGATTAACTGTACTAATAAAACCGTACAAAACACCGCGGCCACACCGCTGTGGAAGCTCCCCGAATGTCATTTATCAGAGTCTGGTTGTTACCCCTGTCCGTGGCAGTCTCATCCACTCCTATAACGGAGCTAACTGGAGCTAGCTAACCGCTAACGGAGCTAACCGCTAACGGAGCTAATCGTTGCTAACAGAGCCTTCAGTTCTCCGTGCCTGTATCCATTAACTGCATCTATGGACTTGAGCACAAATAAAACCCTTAATTTTATTAAATTGGCTGGATGAGTTTTAAATTACAACTAAGAGTTGCTTTAATGACAGAAATGTGCTCAGATAAGATCCTAATGAGGTCAACAGGACATGTAACAGTAGGACCCCCAAAACACAGATAAAACACTTCAACAAATGAACAATGATCTAACAAACAAGGTGAACAAGAACTGACTTTAGATAGCCCTAGTCTTATTTGATTCAACAGGAGTTAGGAGGAAATAGTGTTGAGATTAATAATATGTCACTTTCTGTGAAGCTTGCAGATTTGTATTCTCAGAAGTTTAATAAATGCTGGGGCGGCCTCTAGCTCACCCAGTAAGAGCGTTCGCCCCATGTTGGCTGAGTCCTGCAGCGGCGCAGGGTTCGAATCCGACCTGCTGCCCTTTTCTGCGTGTCATCCCCCATCTCTCTCCCCCTTTCATGTCTATCCACTTACAAATAAAGGGAAAAGCCCCAAAAAAAAATAATCTTTAGAGAAGTTTAATAAATGCTGATAAGTGCACTAAACTTAATTTTCTTCTTACCTGTTTCGTTTATTTAATATATTTTTCATAAATTATACAATATACAGTATGTTTTTACATTATACATTTTTAATTGAAGTATACAAGTGTTGGTGAAGTGTTAAATAAATGTTTTTGTTGAGAAATTCTGTGTATATTAGTGTTACATTTTATCTTTCAAATAGAGGTTTAAAAACAAGCACATATCGGCCAAATATCGGCCAAAATAAATCGGCAGCATTAATCGGCCATTGGCTGACCCTGATTTCTAAAGATCGGCATCGGCATCGGCCAGAGAAAACCCATATCGGTTGACCTCTAGCGACATATCCCCGGTGTTAAGAGGCCCGCCGCGGAGTCAGCAGTAGCGATGGATGTACAAGCTGTTGAGGGCGAAGTAAAGAAAAAGAGAAGGTACTTTTCAAACAAGTGGCGCATTGACAAAACGTACAGCGAAAGACCGTGCAAAACATTTCAGACCGTCCTGCCAACCTGTTTACATTTTAACGTCAATGTAGACTGTAACGATGTTTAAGTCGCTTGAAAGCTGTTGCCGTTTTAAATCTGTTGGCTCTCTGCTGCTCAGTTCTACCCCGCGACTGACGACACACACACACACACACACACACACACACACACACACACACACACACACACACACACACACACACACACACACACACACGGTGGATGCAGGAAAAACCGGAGATGAGACGTACAGGATGACCTAAATTGAGGACAGCTACACTTAATACATCCATGAGCTACACTCGTTATTGTAAAATCAATGATAAGTTAAAGTCCAATAAGTCCTTTATCAAACCGTATGAATGTGTGTCCCAGGCCAGGATAGGAAATTAACTTACAATGTAAAGATCAACAAGCTACTGACACATAATAAATACATTATATTAATAAAATATGTATTAATAATAAAACATAATTTAATAAAGCAATTCAATTCTGGAAAAAGTGGCTGGTAAAAAATAACACACTAAAGACACACTGAAGAACACACTTTTTTTGTAATTTATTCTGAATAAGGCTTTAGCTGTTAAGCTCTAAGCTGTTTAAGGTGTGTTTCTAACAGAGGAAGTGGAATGTTGAACGTTTCCTGTCAATAAAAGTAAACCGTTGACAATTCACAATACATTATCTTCTGTTAATTTTAATACTTATGCATTGTTGTTAACAATATTAAAATGAATATATGATAAATATATGACATGATAAATAGAAGGTTTCAAATAGACCCAGTGATCGGCATCGGTCGACACGGCTCACAGCAATCGGTGATCGGCCCCAAAAATCCTGATCGGAGCACCCTTACTGGAAAAGATGCAATGTCTGAACCAGCTCGTCTCAGCTTGACTCAAACCAGCTGATGGTGTCGCCTGCGACTCAGCTGGTCAAGTCGCCAGAGGCTGGTTTTAGAACGTGGGGGGGGGTACACCTGTTTCAACAGCCAATAGAGAAGTCAGCTGGTCAAGTCGGTTACAAACAGAAATAAAATAATCCATAGTCAGCTGGTGGAAAAGGCAGAGTTTAAGACGGAGGCTCAATGAGCGCCCTTGAGCACGCTATATGGTTGAGCGAGCTAGAAAGTGACTGAAGAGAGGGATCGGCATTAGAACAATGCAGTGAATCAGAGAAATAAGCCGTTGTTTTCTCTGTTTCATCACTACTAGAAATGCAGATGTAGCAAGTATCTCACCATCGCTATCCTCATTCATATTTTAAGATGCTACAAATGATATGTCAAGCTACAAAAAAGCCTGAAAGGCGGGAGTTAGAATGGAAGCACAGAGAGTTGGTGCTATGGTGATGATACACTCGTCGTGTCTAGTCGCATTGGTGTAAACTGGCAGGTTACAGAACATTATATACCGGAGCGTTGCATGTTGTTGCAAGTTTTAACTCGTCTCGTAGGGAATATTTGGTCTGAACTGGCTATGGACATAGTCCAAAAAATGGCAAGGATGAAATTACCCTACATTAGTGTATTCGCACTTGTGGTCCTAAATACATTTTTCAGTCGCACACATCTATTTTTAGTTGCAAATGCGAGTGAAAAGCTCGTGCTGTCGAGCCCGGCATAATGCTTTAGTGTAAAGTGTGTGGAAGCAGGGTTGTGCATTGGTTTGTAGGTTGGGTTGGTGACAGTGAGTGTCTGTCTCTGAAGGTCCTTATAGGACCCTGTCTCCATAGTAACACTTTAAAAAGTTTGATGTGAATACTGGACTGCGAAAGATAGATACTCATACTGGCCATTCATGACTTCACATCTCGAACTTCTTTCCTCTTGCCTGAGATACATGGTGTGTGGCCTGGGAGCTCTCCTTGCTCTGCTAAAAGTATTAAAAATAAACAAATATTTGAATGCGGGGAGTAATGTGGCTGAGGTGTTTGGTGTTTTAAGCTCCCAACGTCGCCTTCCAGGCAATGCTGCCTGGCAGGCACTAGGATTAGGCAATGGTTATGGTTAAGGTTAGGCTTAGGTGCCTTGAAGTCAACGGTTACAGCGCTGCCTTGAAGTCGACGTTGGGGGCTTAAAACACCATCGAGCTGTGGCTGAATACATGAATATCCTTTTCTGGCAATACACAGTAGGGCTGGGCGATATGAAGAAAATGAAATACAATTTTTTTTTTTTTTTTTCAAATACTTCTATCGATGTTGCGACAATATTGTTGGGTTGACTATTGGTGCTTTCACAAAATATTTACACAATGAGATTTTTGATAAATAATTATCAATAATGTGGATATAATGACTAAGTGGGTAAAGGCAAATAATAAAACAGCTAGAACAGTCTGTATGTTCAGAAAATAACATCACTTTACTCAACACCGGAACTAAACAGAGCTGAATTAGCACAACTTTTATGCATTTCTTTCAAATCTACTGCAGTCAGATTCACTGTGTTCACTCGGAACGAATCACTTCACATGGGTAGGCACTTGTAATGACATTTTGAACATGTTAAGAGGCTAAAAGCTTGTTTAAAATTTGCCCTGTTTCAGTCTCCTGGGTGCAAACTGTAGCGGGAGGATAACACGGTGTAGGCAGCACCGATTGTTTTCGTTTTTCTCGCTACTGACAGCACTCCAAATTTAGAACAGAGCTACGTGTTGAAATCGACCTGAATTCTCCTTTAATAATATGACGATATCCAAACTCTATGACGATATCTAGTCTCATGTCACGATATTGATATAATATCAATATATTGCCCAACCCTAATACACAGGACTATTTAGTCAGTTCCTGTTTGTTTTTCATCATGTTGAGAAGTAAGGAATGAAGGAAAAAGCAACAGTGTCACACAGGTTAAAAAAAGTTCTGGTATGTAAATGCACACTCAGTGGCCTCTTTATTAGGGACACCTGTGTAAACTAAGGGAGGTGGTGTTGTACTGGAGTATATTGTGAGGTGTTTGTCATTTTTTGTCCTTTTTACATACATGAGGGGGCAGAATATTAGAAACACCTCAATACAATGCAGTCTAGTGCAACTTCTTTTTTGACCTCAATAATAAATTGAATTTTCACAATTTCGACAATGTCACCAAAAAACTCAACATTATGAGCTTTTGTAAAGATAGATGTTATGGCTAGGCTGTTTTGGACTACATTTTATTGTAATATAGTGGCCACTGAGTGTACAAAAAGAACACACACTAAAGGCACTACTGTCAAATAGATGAGAAACAGCCCAATAGGTGCAGACTAATTTTAAAATGACAGCTATCAGAGAAGTGTGTTTCAAGCGAACCGCTTCATCCATTAGCGACAGATTGGGCCATGCCAGACATTGTTTATTGCCCGGCTGGCTCCAAACAGCCACTGATAGACGCAGGGGTCACTGTGGGTGTTAAAACATGAGACAGTGATGTCAGCCCCATTATTCTTTGAAGTACAGACAATGCTCAATAAATAATCGTTTCTGGAGAGAGGCAGTGCTCTAACACACACAAAAATCCCAAATGCTTTTCATGTGTTCTTGCTCTAAGCGCCACAGTAGCATAAATCGATAGCCTAAAGCTCCCTGTTAAAGACCTTGGTGGGAATCCAACTTGGCTCTCTCAAAGCTTGCTTTTAAAGTGTGGAGATGCACAATATTATTTTACTAATAGCCTGTGATTTTTAAATGTGTGGTCTTTTGTAAAGTACCTGGGACAAAAGGTGCATATATATCATATTAGTATTTCAGAGTGAAGTGAGTTTGTGTAATATTCATGAAAATCCTCAGTAGACCCCACTGCCCCAAGAAGTGGGACAGATTAAGAGATGGTAGGGAGAAGATAATGGGAGGAGATTAAGGCCCCTAAATAGCTGATTACCAACACTCGATATAAAAGTTATTCATTTCACTTGTAATGATACATGAAACTTCTGCCACCGACACACCCGTGTCAATTTTTAAAGGTTGCCTCTTTTCCAGACTACGCCAAATCAATCAGTATCCCAAAGTCAAAAAATGGACGGTTCTTTTTTTATTGCTGTCCCGTGTTCCATCCAATCCAAATTATTCACAGATTTCAAGCATAGAGGGGTTGTCTCGACTGGTTTTTAAAGTCTGCTTTGAAGTGGCATGCAGAGACAAATTTCTTCAGTGGAATGGAGTTCTTTAGCCTTGTGAGACCGTCCTGATCTCGCAAGCTCCAGTTTTCCACTCGCAGATCAGTCTGGCATCTTGAGACAGAGAAAATTTGGACCGACCAATCAGCGTTGGTTTTGAGGCGGGTTTAGGTGTGACGCAATGAGAAGCGACTGTTCACGCGGATGAGATGAGCGTAGCTATCATGCAAGTTTTATCCGAATTAGAAAGTATTCCTTCATTGAAAGAAGAGCAAAAAATGGCACTGTAGGCTTTTCTCGGAGGAAAAGATGTTTTTGCTCTTCTCCCGAATGGTTTCAGAAAGAGTTTGACATCAACTGGCTCCGCTAGTCGTGAAGAAAATTAGCCTCGTGAGATCGTCCTGATCTCGCGAGCTATCTGGTGGAGTCAGGTTAGTGATAGACAGATGGTTTATCCAATCAGCTAACCAGTTTTTTCGCCCCTTCCCGAAAGTTCTCCAATGGAAAGTTCCCAGATGGATATGCCGAGCAAATGCAAAGCAATCCATCTGGCGGAGTCAGGTTAGGAGTTCCTAGCAAAGAAGCTGAAATTGTTCCTTTTTATTTTTTCCTGTTTTTACTGTTGCCACAGATCCCTGAGTGCCTTCTCTTGTCTGAAACTTGAAAGTGCCATGACCTTCTTTTTTATTGTGTGCCAGATCTAATTCTCTCTCCTCTCCAGTAGTGTACTAATACATGCACAGAAGTGCATGCACGGCTGTTCACACAGTCTTGTTCCAGACTTAAGTCTATCTGTGCGTAGTGTGTACAGCCTGAATAGATACTGTGGAGTTATTTATATTGATGTGTATTACAATTTTTTTCATAACTCTTAGCAAATGTCTGTGGCTTGGATAAATCTAGTTGCCATAGTGTCTATCTGTCCCTATTGGTGGTTTGCCTTACTGTTTTGGTACCTTGCATATTTTAGTCAGTTGTCAGTTGGCCACCTCACACCAGCCCTGACAGGTGTTGTCTGTGTCGCCTCACCTCTCTCTCCAGTCGACAGTACAAAGCACACATAAGTGCACAAGTACCGCACGCACAGCCTCTGCACAACTGTTGTGACAAAGGCAGATTTGATTTTTTTTCCCCCAGGTATAGTATGGTTTCACTGCCAGAGCCAAGGTCCTGTCATAGATTAAACGTGACATGGTGACCAATTATTTATTTTTTCATACTCAAAATGACATAAGGAAAAAGACTCCATGGTAAAATCAATAATGCTTAGTCATAGTGGCCTATTCCTTATTGGCTGATATCTCTGTTTATGTATAATTGGTTCATAATAACAGTCCCTTTGCCCAGCAAGGCAGCCTTATCAAGTGCATCTCTCAACACAATTTACTGCATTTTAATCCAAGACACATCTGTTGTGCTTTATGATCACACTGGAAATCCATAGGGTCATCTATACAAGATTCCACCATTATGATGTCAGAAAATGGCAGATAGATATATCTTAAAATGTCTACCTTTTAGGCTAGGGAGTCCATGTGAGCACAAAGCCAGTACAGTATATAGAACTGTTTAGTGGGGTCTCTCCTTCCATCTCTGTCTCAGCATATGTTTTGAGGCTAGTTTCCATTCCCATCGCTGTGGCCTCATTTCTGTTACCCTATCTGCTTTGCTGGTGAAATGAGAAAACCGAAAAGTGGGAATTGACTATTACAGAGCAATAATTAAAACAGAAGTTCCTTTGGGTTTCACAAAGCGGAGACTTTGTTACACCATATGGGTGACAGTTTCAGGAAAGAAGTGTTGAAGGCGACCGACTGTGAGCGAGGTCCTTGTCCTATACATTTCGGGGTCTCCAGCCACTTCTACTTAAGCCTTCACACCTCAGGCCAACCTGATTAGGCCATCTCTGCCTTGTTTTCATCCACTTCCTCTTTATTAGCTAATTGGCTTAGCTCACTCAGGGGGCCACAGACCGACCGGATCAGCACACCAACCTGTGCCCTGTCTATCTCTACCACATTTCTACCCCCATCCTGTTCTCTCTTTCTTTCTCTGCCTTATTAAGTGTCTCAAATTCTCACTTTTTCTTTCTCTTTGACATAGCTGCTTCACTTAGGCTACTGCAAATGGCAGAAGGAATGGATGAAAAAAAGAAATGTTTTAGATGCTCGTTTGTGTACCATCAATGAACACACATGCATGCACACATGTACATAATATTTACTCAACATAAAGTAGAATTAATTATTCATGTTTCTTTTCTGCGTTTAGAGACCCATCCTCTTCTGTATTTGTCCATTTTCCCTTGGGGCAGAAACATGCACACTTAGAACGAAGGGCAAGTTTTACTACTGCTTTGCTGATGCTGGGTGTGGAGTCATAAAAACGGACAGCATCATCCCTGACTTATCGTGGGCAATATAAACATAACTCCACTGGGATGCTGAATTACACTGTAATTGACCCTTCCTCATTTGCTAAATTGAGCCCATCATTTCCAGCTCATGTGGCAAGTCTTTAGTCTGTATGGCAAATGAAAATATGAGGACTAGCTTGATGCTGTCAGTGCATTCACCTTGAAGTTAATTGTAACATTAAAAAGGGGTAAAATATGATGATATGAAGTGATTATTATAATCATTAATTTGTGCATTTTTAGTTTAATTCTTTTTTTGTGCATAATATGGTTTATATAACTAGTGTTAGTATACGATATTTGCTAGTTAAGAAGTCTGTAAACCTTCAGCATATTAGCATAGAGGCACTAACCCTTAATGCATGTGTTAAAATCTAAATGCATAAATTTAATAAATTCCTGCAAAGTTAAATCAGATATTCAAACTAATTGCTGATTTTATTGTGACTTTAAGGAGGTTAGTATACTTGAAGTAGAAAGTGCACAGAAACACCAATTAAAAAATGACAAAGAAGTGAAAGCCTCAGCCTGTCTATTTGAGATGGATCTCAACAGACTCTGTTGGTGGTCTTTGCCGCGTAGAAATGGTCTGTTTGGGGTTTAGTGATGATAAAAACACTTATGGTGGGACTCCAGCTAAAACTAGCGTTAATCTCTCTAAATCACTCTAAAATACAGATTACATGTTGTGGAATATTATTACTCCACCACAAACATGACATGAGCATAACTGGACAAACCTCTTTTAAAGGTTGTCTTGCAATTCAATTTGGCAAGGGAAATGCTCCCGTTTGGCAGTGAAAAATGAATGGAGATGTATCGCGCCATAGCAGAAAGTTACGGCAGTAACAATGTGGTGGACACTTCTCATACATTGCATCAGAAACTTTCTGCCATTTGGGGGACAGACAAGCCAAAGTGTCAAATCTGCATTTTTACTGTCAAATCAGAAACCTTGTGACACTTGAGCATTACTTATATAGGAATGAGTGCAAATATGTCAATTATTGACGTACGATGCCCAAATTGAGTCCAGATAGACCAGTTGTTGTTTCTGTTGGATTACATTAACCCAACTAGGCTGAAGTCGGCCAAAATTCTGACCATTTAGACAAGTTAAGTGCAAAAAACCTCAAAAACATCTCCAATCTGAACAAGATTCACAGAGGGAATAAAACCAGTCGCTTCTCAAATCCTCTTTAATTGATTCTTCCACAAAGAATCCAGAAGGTAGGCAATAATCTGGGCAGGTTTCAGCCCCACCCACATTGTGCGTTAGCAAAATCTGGGTCGGTGGGACCAGGTTTAATTTTTGGGAAACTTTTTGCCAAGGCGAGCAGGACATTTGTGAATTCTAAATGTCAGAGTTGATTTAGGAAAATGCCATTTGGGAAACCTTTGCCATTCGGGTAATTCCAATGGATTTTTATGTTTTTTTGATAGAGCTAGGAAGTTGCAAAGTCAGATATTCAAACCCAAATATACTTTAGATAGACATGAACATGATGTGTGAGGATGAAACCATTGAGTCTTTGTAAAGTTAGACCCTTTATTTTTGTCAATGTTGCCAAATGTTCACATCTGCCACGCTGATGTATAAACGGGGCAGGACTTGAAACGAAGGGTCAACATTTTAAGTAGTTTTAAAGACACAAAATATGTCATAAAGTTCAACAAAGGCTAGGTAGGTGACTTTATTTATGTGTTTTAATATCTTGATTAGTGTGGAACCATGCATATTTTATTTATTAACTAGTCCTTATTTGTTGTCCTTAGAAGAACATTTTCCTTTGTGGCATAGTAAGAAAAAATATGAGGTTGCAGTATTACTGAGAAGGCCTGTCTTTTACATAAAGGTCATATTTGCAGTGCCATGTAGCCCTGTGGCCATCATTAAGCTTTGGCACATTCAAGCTTTTTTTGGGATATAATATATGGTGGTAATAATGTGCCTCCCACAGTCGGGCACCACTAGGGCCCTTGAGGGAGCCATAGGGGACCTATTAGCATAATGAGGAAATGTCCCTAGTACTAGCTTACCAGCTACAATATACTGCAAGTATACATCCCAGTCATGTGCATCTCTGTCAAATCATATATAACTAATATTCCTTTGCATTTATGTTCTGGGATGATTTACAAACCCCTGTATTACAGTACTGAGTTGCTTAGTTGACTTGAGTTAACTGCCGGTCTTTAATTTGCAGTAGATGGTACTCGCCTTGAAAGACCATCTTGAGAAACGTTACGGATAAACGTTTGGAAGGAATTATGTCAGCAATGCCAAAACACTGGTTACTGACCCATTTAGCCTGCTGTAAACAAACAAAAAACAAATTTAAATAAGTTTTTGTGGGTAATGCCCAATCATTCATGTTTTGGGTGTGATCAAATGTGTATGGACCAATTAAGCTTAAACTTTTATTGCATTGAATGTATTGTATAAATGGCAGTAGTCCTTAAATTCAAACCCAACTATATTTTAAGCATAAGCAGTGTGTACAGTAGTGTGTTCAAGGTAGCTTCATTGTCCCCGAGGGGCAATTGTTTGTACAGCCAGCAGACAGACATAAGTACATGGAGTACCTACGGCCTGAGGGAAGTAGCTTAAACTGGCAGGACAAGGGGTGGCTACGGTCAGCTGCAATGGATTGGGCCTTCTTTGCCACTCTGTTGGAGTAGATGTGGGAGAGAGTGGGGAAGTTGATGCCTGCAATCTTGCTATGTCCTGACGGTACTCTCTAGTCGTTTTTTGCTTTTTATAGACAGAGACCCAAACCAGCAGATAAAACAGAAGGTTAAAACAGGAATAAAACATTCTCATAAAAGTGGGGTCAATGTTAAAATTCCTCAGTTTTCGATGAAAGTACATACGCTGATGGGCTTTGGCACAAACAGCATCAGGGTGTGGTTCAAAACATAGCTTGCTATCAATTATTGTGCCAAGGTACTTATATTCTTGTAGTCTCAACAGGTTGGCCATCAATGATAGTGGGGGGAAGAGGGGGGCACTGTTTCCTTTAGTCTTGGAGACATTTATGTTTAAAAAGAAGCGCTTACACCAATCATTAAAATCCTTCACTATTGGTCCATGGTCAATTCAATTCAATTCAATTCAATTCAATTTTATTTATAGTATCAAATCATAACAAGAGTTATCTCGAGACACTTTACAGATAGAGTAGGTCTAGACCAAACTCTGTACTTTACGAAGCCCCAACTATTACAGTGGTTGCCTCAAGAGCAAGCATTAGCAGTAGCTATTGCGACAGTGGCAAGGAAAAACTCCCTTTTTTGTTAGGAAGAAACCTCGGACAGACCCAGACTCTTGGTAGGCGGTGTCTGACGGCACCAGTTGGGGGAGTGGTGAATGGTGGCAATAATAGTCATAATAAAGATAGTGAAGCAGTGATCACAATGGTAGTCATAGTAGTTCATGTCATAGTAGGGCACAGCAGGGCGTTACGGGGTGTAGTGTGGCACAGCAGCCTGGGTGGACGCGGTTGGACGCGGCAGGACGCAGTCGGACACTGCGGGGAAACGCAGAGCGTAGCAGGGTGTAGTAAGTCCATAGCGTCAGCTGCACCCAGGACCCCGGTGTAGGTGCCACCCAATTCCAAGGCGATGTTCTGGGTGAAGAAGAAGCAAAGGGACTCCGGGGAGAAAACTCCCCAGAGCTAGGTTAGTAACAGGCATTTCTGGGACTAAGATGCACACAAAAGGAGACAAGTGAAAAGAGAGAAGAGGGAGCGGCTCATTGTGTCCTTGGAAGGAGCTTCCCACAGCAGTCTAGAGTTATAATAGCATAACTAAGAGAGGCAGGCTAAAGAGAGGGGCCCTGGACCGGGCTCGTACTCTCCCCTGCCGGAACGGGCTTGTACTTCCTGCCTCCCTCTACTCTACTCTACTATGCTGCAACTCCTCACTCCCTAACTATAAGCTTTATCAAAGATGATGGTTTTCAGTTTATTCTTAAATGTGGCGACGGTGTCAGCCCCCCGAACCCAAGTTGGGAGCTGGTTCCACAGGAGAGGAGCCTGGTAGCTGAAGGCTCTGGCTCCGATTCTACTTTTAGAGACTCTAGGAACCACAAGTAGCTCTGAGTTCTGGGAGCGCAGTGCTCTAGTGGGACAATAAGGTACTAAAAGCTCTTCTATGTATGATGGTGCTTGACCATTTAGTGCTTTGTAGGTCAGGAGAAGGATTTTAAATTCAATCCTGGATTTTACAGGAAGCCAATGCAGAGAAGCTAATACAGGAGAAATGTGATCTCTTTTGTTAGTTCTTGTCAGAACACGTGCTGCAGCATTCTGGATCAGCTGGAGGGTCTTGAGGGACTTATTTGAGCAGCCTGATAGTAAAGAATTACAGTAGTCCAGCCGGGAAGTTACGAATGCATGGACTAGTTTTTCAGCATCGTTTTGAGACAGGATGTTCCTGATTTTGGCAATGTTACGAAGATGGAAAAAGGCTGTTCTTGAGGTTTGTTTTAAGTGGGCGTTAAAGGATAGATCCTGGTCAAAAATGACTCCTAGATTTCTGACAGTAGTGCTGGAGGCCAGGGCAATACCATCTAGGGTAGCTATATATTTAGATAATGAAGTTCGGTGGTGCTTGGGTCCCAGCACAATAACTTCCGTTTTGTTTGAGTTCAACATCAGAAAATTGTGGGTCATCCAGGATTTTATATCTTTAATGCACGCTTGAAGTTTAGCTAACTGACCGCTTTCGTCTGGCTTGATTGACAGATATAATTGGGTGTCGTCTGCGTAACAGTGAAAGTTAATTGAGTGTTTCCTAATAATATTGCCTAGAGGAAGCATATATAAAGAGAATAGAATTGGTCCAAGCACTGAGCCTTGAGGAACGCCATGGCTAACTTTAGCGTATTTGGATGGTTTATCGTTAATATTAACAAATTGGGATCGCTCAGAAAAATAGGACTTAAACCAGCTTAGTGCGATTCCTTTAATGCCAACTAAATGTTCCAGTCTCTGTAAGAGGATGGTATGGTCAATAGTGTCGAATGCAGCACTAAGATCTAATAAGACAAGTACGGAGACAAGTCCTTTGTCAGCAGCAGTTAGAAGGTAGTTAGTGATTTTCACCAGTGCCGTCTCTGTGCTATGATGCATTCTAAATCCTGACTGAAAGTCTTCAAATAGACTATTTCTATGCAGAAAGTCACACAATTGATTAGCGACTACCTTCTCAAGGATTTTGGAGAGAAACGGGAGGTTAGATATAGGTCTATAGTTGGCTAAGACCTCAGGGTCGAGGGTGGGTTTTTTCAGAATAGGTTTTATCACAGCTACTTTAAAAGACTGCGGTACGTGACCCGTTAATAAGGACATATTGATCGTATCTAGTAATGTGGTGTTGACCACGGGTAGTGCTTCTTTAAGTAGCTTCGTTGGAATGGGGTCTAAGAGACAGGTAGTTGGCTTAGCTGAAGAGACCCTTAACATTAATTGTTGGAGGTCTAAAGGATAAAAGCCGTCTAAATAAGTATCAGGTCTTATCGTTCTCTCTAGCCCTCCTGCGCCCAATGGTGAGTCGTTGGAAGCTGTGGGCAGAAGGTGATGAATTTTTTCTCTAATTGTTATAATTTTATCATTAAAAAAGGTCATGAAGTCATCACTGCTCAGAGCTATAGGAATAGATGGCTCAATAGAGCTGTGACTATCTGTCAGCCTGGCTACAGTGCTGAAAGAAACCTTGGGTTGTTCTTATTTTCTTCTATTAGTATTGAGTAGTAGTCTGATCTGGCATTTCTGAGGGCCCTCCTATAATTTTTTAGACTATCTTGCCAATCCACACGAGATTCTTCCAGTTTGGTGGAACGCCATTTACTTTCAAGTTTTCGTGAGATTTGTTTTAATTTGCGAGTTTGGGAGTTATACCAAGGTGCTAGTTTCCTTTCCTTCATCATCTTCTTTTTGAGAGGAGCAACCGAGTCTAAAGTAGTCCGTAGGCAGGCCGTAGCAGCGTCTACAAAGTTATCAAGTTGGGAGGGACTAGAGTTAACATAACAGTCCTCTGTTATATTAAGGCATGACATTGAGTTAAGTGCTGTTGGAATAGCTTCCTTAAATTTAGCTATAGCACTGTCAGATAAGCATCTAGTGTAGAAACTTTTATTTAATTTCGTATAGTCTGGTAGTAGGAATTCGAAAGTTATTAAAAAATGGTCTGATAATAAAGGATTCTGCGGAAATACTATTAAATCGTCAATTTTGATGCCATATTCTAGCACAAGGTCGAGGGTGTGGTTAAAACAGTGCGTGGCCTTATGCACCCTCTGACTGAAACCAATAGAATCTAGCAGTGAATTGAAAGCAGTACTAAGGCTATTGCTCTCAATGTCCACATGGATATTAAAATCACCTACAATAAGTACTTTGTCTGATTGAAGGACTACGCATGATAAAAACTCAGAATATGGACCTGGTGCTCGGTAAACAACAACGAATATAATTGGCTGTACTGTTTTCCATGTTGGGTGTTGAAGATTAAGAACAAGGCTTTCAAACGAGTTATAATTTAGTTTAGGTTTAGGATTAATTAACAGGCTCGAGTCAAATATGGCTGCAACTCCCCCTCCTCGGCCTGAGCCTCGTGGAATTTGGGTATTATTATGACTGGGAGGAGTGGCTTCGTTTAAACTAACATATTCGTCATGGCCCAGCCAGGTTTCGGTGAGGCAGAATAAATCAATGTGGTTATCTGATATCAATTCGTTTACCAATAATGCTTTCGATGACAGAGATCTAATATTTAATAGTCCACATTTGATTTTCCTATTCTGTTCTGTCGTTGCAGTGGTTGTTTTAATTCCAATTAGGTTGTTTAGTATAGCACC